>NW_008237226.1:9095349-9102512 GCF_000691975.1 Corvus brachyrhynchos | reverse complement strand
GGGGGGGGGCGCCCCTGCCGGAGCGCTCCTCGTCCCTCCCTGACCGCGCCGCCGACTCCCGTGCGGGGCTGGCTCCCGCTTCCTTGCGGGAAGTTCGCAAACGCCTTTCCTTACTGCAGTCCCGCTTTTCCTTTTGTCTCTAGGTTGAAAAAAGCCCAGGAAAAGTCAGGAGTAACTAACCTCTTCTGTGAATAAGGTGTTAAATAAATGGTATTTCATGCAGGTATACAGATTTACCATTATTTACAATTTAATTTCTGCATCATCGAAGTCTCTGCAGATGACAGATGGTTACAGATTTTGGACAGGGAAACTTAATACTGTGGCTACTTATGAAGCTTTAAAAAACTTTTTAATTTTCCCTCTTGTGGTCCTTTTTTTGTTTCTGGACAACTGCATGGATGAAGGCTGTGGAAGATTTTTGTTTTGTTTTGCTTTCTCAAACACACACATACACACAAAATGTCTCCAAAATTAGAAGTGAGGAGCCCTCCCAAATAGTATGTCCCGTGAGTCAGGTTACTCCCTCTCCACTTGACCAAGAACAGACTTAAAACCCTTTCTTCCCAAAGGAAATTGAACTAAACAAAACATGATATGAATTCTTTGCTGAGAGCAAACCAAAGGAGTATAGAGTGTAACTATATTTGTTTTAAAAGGAGATGCTGCATATTTTAATGGAAACTCTTCTCACCTTCCCACTGACTGAACAATACCTAAAAATCAGTAATAAAATTGTCTTATACAAGTCAAGTAAATATTTTTAAAATAAGTGGAAACAAAAGTAATCAGTAAAAGAATAACGACTACTCCATAACATCCTTCTCACTTGGATGCTCTTTGTTGACTCTTCTCATAGAAAAAACTGAACATTCTGGTATTTTAGACACTCTGTAGCTATTGGAAGAGGGCATGTTTGCTGGGATCAAAATTTATCAGTGATTTCATTACATTTTTTAAGTCTCAAAATCTTGAAGATCTCTTTGTCTGCCTTTATACACAAATATCTGAAAAGCTGATATAAGTTAATATTAAAGCAGGTTAGGGATGTGTAGCTAAAGTCTGTGATAGCATAAAATTTTCCACTAATTCTAAGGTTGTCTCTTTTATCGTTGACTTGCTTTTTAAGGTCAGGTAGTTTTGGCAATCAAATCCATGGTGGCAGGGTCAGGACCACAAGTCAAGAGAACTGTTGTTAACAAAACAAATGTTACTATTGTCATTATGTTTTAAAGTCTGTGTATGACATATGGAGGCTTGATTTTCAGTGATGTGTATAAGGAAGTGAGGAAGAGATTTTTACTGTACCTGCCCTGCTTTGAGATCTTCTTAATGTCTATTTGTTTTTAAACTCTTTCTCAGGATATGGAAGCAAAATGAGTTAATGTCAGTAAATGCACTGATGTGTCAGAATTGTGGATTTTATTCATACTTAAAGACTTGCATTGAGGTGGCTTTGTTTCATATTATGTCTTTTTTTTTTCTCTTGGCAGTGTTTTAAAAAGTTATGTGCATGCATAATCATATGCAGCACTTTATTGCTTATTTTTAGCAGTGCACAAGAGCAAAAATTTAATTTGCTCTTTTCCAAAAGTGCATTGTGTTTATGTAATGGATTTGCATCAGTTGCAGTCTGTAACACAGCTAAGTGTTTTAATTGGCAGAACACCCACATCAAGACTTGTTTGTTTTTCTGATAAGGAAAATGCCAGCTAAGTTAGACCATATGTTCTGTTCAAATAAGAAGCGACATATTCACATGTAATGGTCATTCTTTAAAAATAAAATGAAAAAGTAACACAAAATTAATATGGAAGAGGGGCAATTTTGTGCATAATTATGCATTTCTGTTAATTTTCATAACCAGCAACTATTTTGCTGAGGAAGGCTGGTCAGCTCACATTTTAAGTGCTTATGGTTTATGACTGTATCTGCTGATGACCTGAGTGATGTTAAAATTGAAGTGTACATTGTTTGCTGTTTTTTCTCAGAAGGGTTTACATGGTCTTTGTTGTCTAGTGAATAATTGCTTCTTTCAGAAGGCTTGAAATTCACATACTATATTGTAGTTTAACAATTCTTTTAAAAAGTGTGGAATATGGTAGTAAGATGGGAAGAAAAATAGAAGTTAGAGAGCTGTGTTTAATGAAATACATCCTCTTCAGCTGCCAGTCATGAAGGAGCTTGACAGGCTTCTAGTGCTTCACAGCTGCAGAATCTATTTCTGCTTCTTCAGGGGAAATTGGAAAACTTCCACACTCTTTGCCAGTGAGAATCCCACATTAGGCATCTGCTGTGCTTTTTCTGCAGAAAGGGGACCCTGACATTGCCCAGCTGTCAGAGATGGCATTTGAACTCCTGCTGATAAGATTGGGGGAGCTATTACTTATACTCTGATACTGATACCTCACTGGAGAAAAAAAAAATAATAATATTTTAACTGGCTTCAGTCCTTTTTGTTTCTAGGTTACTTGTAGGAAATATTCAAAGTTGTGTCCCAGCTTAGACCCAGCTTTGAGCCAAACATTCTTAATTTCTCAGAGTGCTGCTTTTGCGTAAGGATGTTTCTTTTTGCCCACAAGGATGACGACGTCTTCATCATACTTGACTTCTATTAACTTCCAACTCCTAGAACAGAGCAATACTGATTTTTAAGGACGTAACTCATACAGTATATGCTAATATAGAACAAAACTAAGTTTTTATTAAAACTTATGCTCACAAACTTACATTGACTATTCTCATCAGTGAAAACCATCATACTATTGAAATTTTAGCCAGGAATATTGTGTATGCATGATGCCAAGTAATAGTACTTTGATGTGAGAAATCAGAAACTGGATAAGAACCAGCTGTTGATGTGTTTTCTGAGAAACAGAGCTGGGTGTGACTTCCTTTAGCTATGTGGCAATTTCTTTTTGGCAATGACATGACCAAGAAGACTACAGAGTTTCGGCAATACACAAGGAAGCAGCCCATTTGCAGGTGATGGACCTTAACTGCCTGTGTTCCATTGGATGTTATATTGGGTAAAAGATAATTTTTTTTTTTTTTTTTTAATCAAGTGATATTACGTTAGCTTCATCTAGTTTTTTGGAAAAGTTATTGTGGTGTGGTTAGTTTTCCTGTTTTACATATGTTGATGTATGTACCTAATTCTGGCAGTCATTAAAAATATGTGTGGTTTTAGAAAACTCTTTATATTCTTTGTTTTAGAGAGTTTTATCTTCTGACCTGCAGCACCTTTATTGTTAGGATTAGTCTAGGAAAAAAGTAATTTCAATATTAGTTGTAATTTAATATCACACTAGATACATTGTGTTGCAGTGACAACAGCAGCCTGGTGGCTTTTTCTGAGTTGTTTTTGAAACATATGGATGTCCCTGAGTTTCTGAAGAATTTTTTTATTATACCATTGCCTGTGTATTTAGAATGATTATGCTGTGATCTGGTGCAGAGTCTTAAATGAAGTAACAGCTTGTCTTTTATGCTCTTGAGTCAATCTCCAATTTTTATGGGCACTTATATATTCCATTGTTTATTTTATTAAGTGAAATCTGTTTCTCTTATGTCCTGTGCAGAATGTGAAAGATGATGGGCAGCATGTATGGAGATTGAAACATTTCAACAAGCCTGCCTACTGTAATCTTTGTTTGAACATGCTAATCGGAGTAGGCAAGCAAGGTCTCTGCTGTTCTTGTGAGTATAAGCATTTCAGTGTCCATTTGCTTACATGTCTATTGCTAGAAATGTTGTTCTTGCCACGTAACAGAGATCTAGTAGCTTCCTATTACAAAACCATTGCCACCGCAGTAGTGGCTCCCCCTTCTCTTCTCTGCTTGAGTGTCCAAGGTTCTTCTTTTAATTTTTCAGAATATTTGGCTTTGAAATATGTTGTTTGAGGGAGTTTTCTTCTTTCTAAGGATTAACACTGTTAGTTCCCTTTGGAGTCTATTGCTCCTTTTTTCTTTACTATTGTATTTTTAAATTTTCTGTTAGTAAATATCAAGCTTAAGTTTTAACTTTCTACTTTTGTTATTTCTATTGTTTTTATTAATGATTTTACAATAGGTATCAGCTTGACAAACATGTAAGTCCCATGTTTGTTGATTCAAATTTTGCACAGAATTACTGTTTTGTTAATTTTGCAGGTGAAAATCCCTGTTTCCCAGAAATCAAGTTTCTGTAATGGTTCTGAAGTTTTCTGTAATTACTTGTTTTGTAGTCATAAATCTCAATCCACATATTAACTGATCATAGATTTTAAGAAAAGGAACGCAGAAAAGCTACTGCATCTAATTTGCCCTTCATTAGGCGATTAGATGCAGTTACTACCTTTCAATTCCTTGAGCTGGATCTATGTATTTTCTGTGATAATCTGTTTGACCACCTCATAACATGTCTCCTGGGAAACCAAAGCTTGCTGAAAGATACCTCGTCTCCATTTGAAAGTTTCCAGAAACAGATGATCCATATCTTTCTTTTGTGGTGTGTTCCATTGATTATTCATCTTTTTTTTTAAGACCTATTTTCTGATTTGAATATGTCTTGTAGATGGTTCCAGTGACTGGTTCATGTTATGCCCTGCTCCATTAGTTTAATGATATCTTTAGTACACAACTGTCTTCTTGTCATGATGGTACTGAGTCACCCTCCATTTTTCTTTTTTGGTAAAATAATCGGTTTCTTAGTGTAAATGACTTTCACCATTTTTGGTATGAAAGATAGCCCCTCACAGCTGATGAGGACCTTTCTGCCTGTACAGTTCTATTGATTTAATTTGAGGTTAGTCTGAATGAATGAGAGTTTTGAATTGACCATTTCTGTCCTCTGGGGGCCGCAGACCCCTCTAAAATATAATTCGTATGTAAATCCTTGTATGCATTTTCATGTCATATAATTTCATTCACCATACTATGAAATGGAAAAAATACATTAATTAAAATTCAAACAAATTGAAATTGCATAACTTGAGATTAATAAATGCTGATGACAATAACTGGAATATATATATAAAATACTGATTTGACTATTAGATCTCGAAATGTTACATTCTTTAAGATTCTTTTTTGTCAGACTGTTATTGTGAAGAAATAAGACCCATATATGTTGGAAAGAGAGTTCTATTGAGCAAATAATGTAGATCACCTTCTTTAGTAGTTATCAGAAATGGGTAGGCTGGTTACATAAACTGTCCCAAAAAAGACCAGCCTTGCAAGAGCTGTATTTTTTTTCTGCTGCAGTGTATCTTTTGAGTATGTATTTGTCATGATGGTTGGCATTTATTTTGTGATAATGATGGTCTCAGAGTATCTGAAGAACATGTTCCTTTCAGTTACTTCATGCAGCAAGAAGCATGAGTCTACTTGCAAAACTATTTCACTATTTCCTTGTTTAGCTAAGCTTTTTCTCCAGTATATTTTCAAAGCATTGCTATAGATTTCATTATTTGCATTTTAGATTGTGTGGGAGGAAAAAAAAAAGGGGGAACCACAGGGGTCCTCACCATCCCTCCATGGTCCAATCAACAATGTTACTCCCTGCAGTTTGTCTGATTAATGGCTGCGCCTCCCACTGGGTTTGTGTAATAGGTGCAAGCAAGGTGTTTAGAAGTACTTTGTGCTTAATTGCTCTCGAGGTCAAAAGCCTGAGACGTATACCATGCAGGGAGAAATTCATTCTCAGTTTTTAATAGTTGACTCTTTTGAATGCAGGCATAAGCTGTAGCATTATTTCCTCATCTTGGCACAGTTGTATCATTGAAGTCAGGAGAGCTTTGCATTGTACCCTGACATTTGTATGTTTTCCAAATGCAGCTAGCATGATCTTTACAGACCTGGTCAGCAATAGTAGTTACCTAAAACTGGTGCTGGAAGGCTAAGGGGAAAATAAAGCTTCTCAGGAGTTGGTATTTTGTAAAACAAGAGTTAAAGTTATGGTGATTACATGGAATGCATGAAAACAATTCCTATTCAAAAATGGACTAATCAGCCATTTCAGTTTTATAAATCAATGGGAGGAACAGCATAAATTCATTGGCTTTTATTTTTGTGCTTGCCAGCTGCTCTCATGCCTATAGTTTGTAAAATATATATTTCTTCCTACTAGCAAATGACACCAAACCATTTGGCAGTCACCAATTTGTCTTTAAGATTTTTGTCATTTGGGAGTTATTGTGAAAAAATTTAGTGAGGTCTGATTTAATTAAGCATTTCCTGTTATGCAATGATAGTGCATTCTTAGATTTCTCACTTGCATAATATTTCCTGTTCTAATTGGCCTTTTGTACTCCATGGAAAAAGCAGTCTAGTTTGAGTTTTCATTGACTGATTGGATTGATTATTTAGAGATGACATGCTGGTAATGTTATTTGTTTCATAGAAATGTAGGCAGAAACACCATTGCCTCAACATCTAATAATGTGTCTTTTTTTCAGTTTGCAAGTATACAGTCCATGAACGCTGTGTCTCAAGAGCTCCTGCATCTTGCATCAAAACATATGTGAAGTCTAAAAAGAATACTGATGTAAGTTTGGGGTAGCGTTAACTTTGCCATGTACCTGTTAATTTAGTAACTCTATGTATATCCTCATTTTTCTTTTGCAGGTAATGCACCATTTCTGGGTAGAAGGAAACTGTCCAACAAAATGTGATAAGTGTCACAAAACTATAAAGTGTTACCAAGGCTTGACTGGACTTCACTGTGTTTGGTGTCAGATTACAGTGAGTATACTACAGTAAAACCTTTCACGCAGCTTAGGGAGATAAAAATCATGGAATGTCATTCTGTAGCCTCATAATCTGGAATGTCTCATTCAATTTGGTCATCAGCAATGATTAGTGTGTATTTAAGGAATGGTATATGCAGAATATTCTTAGGACTTCTTACTTCTGGCAAGCAAATATGCTTAAAGGTAAATTTTGCTTCATGACAATATCCATATGAAAACAATGTGTGCCACTAAAGAGTGGAATTCCCAGTCTACACTACAGAAAGATTATGAAAGAGTTTTCAGTACCAGGAAAAATCAAGGTCACTGTGACACTAGGTCTAATTGGCAATGTACTGACAGGCAAATGAAATTGAGGACATCTGGTAGGATACAGTGATTTCAACGTCTGGGAATAATAGCAGAGACAAGTTGATAATATACTAATCTGTGC
>NW_008237226.1:8933604-9095298 GCF_000691975.1 Corvus brachyrhynchos | reverse complement strand
CTGGAACTAATGACATTCAGGGAACACTGCCCTTATAAGTGAGATCTTCATGCTAGAAGGAGCAATGCCAGTATTTCTGTTTCTAGCCAGGGCAGGATTTAAATCTAAATGGGGAGAGATTTCAGCCTTCTTCGCCTGTATTTGCTGGTTTTGCTGATATCATTATTACTATTGTTACGGAACAGCAGTTGTTTGTTCAGTGCTTTAAATAATAATATGAGACTGAGGCATTAGTGAATGTTTGTTTTAGACATACAAGTTTGGATGTTTTATGAAATATTTTCTTAACACAAGAATGCAAAATATGAAACATCATCAAAGAAAATAGATCCAGGATACTTTCAGTGATAAGCTGTTATGATTACTTAAAAAACAATATTTTAGAAGAAAGCAAATATGTAGTCCAGATTGCTGTCAAAATTTGGATAATTTATGTAAAGAGTGAAACACCCAATCCAAAATGTTTTGCATGCAGATAATTAAACTTAGGCAATGGCTATATGTGTTTAGAAAGATAGATAAGGGTGTTCTGCTGTAGATATAGAAGTGTTTACATCTGTATAATATGTGTATATCATTCAAGAAATGTATATTTTGTAATATATATTGACTTTTAAAGTCAAAGGAAGTTGCAAATTCTGTCTTTCCTCAGTAGAAATTATTTTCCCATTATTTCATGTGAATCTGGACCAGATTTGTAAAGGTCTTTTACTCCTTGAAGTTGTACATCAAGATTCAGAGGATTTTCATAAGAATTGTTATTCACCAAAGAAGTACTGAGGAATTATTTATAATTGAAGTCACTCTAAAGAAAAAGGCTAAATTCTTTTGAAAATATCTTGGGTGTTTGTGTGCTTATTTAAATGCCTAAAGAGCTGTCAAGATTCCAATTAAAAAAAATGGGTGTGTGTTTTTTGACAGCTGAAATTGAAAATGTTGGCACTAAGGTTTACAATTTTTCAATTTATTTCCATCAGTAATTTAAAGATTTTTTTTAAAAGTAATTTTGTATTTTCAAATAAATTTAATAATATTTTTCTTTCATTTTATAGCTTCAAATGTAATTAGACACATAAATGAAGAATGAGTATTTTTAATACTGCAAATTATTTTTCAAACTCCTATTCACTTGCAATTCTCTGTATTCGATACATTCTATTGCAATAACTTCATTTTCTAATAGTAGCACCTTTATTACAGAAAAAAAGTGTTTTAAATTTCTAACAGATTCTTGAATGGATATTCTGAAGTTATATAATTATCATCACATCCTTCAGGCATTTTTCAACTCCTTGTACCACATATTTACGGCTTACAATCGAAGCACTGATTTGAATGCGTTTTAAATATCTGTCCTTACAACTTAATAGGGTCACTTCTGATGTCAAATAACTGACTCAAGTCCCAAAATTCAGAGGCGTTTTTCACTAAGGAGGCTTGTTCTACTGGCTTGTCAGCCAAATCCATGATCCCTCTTCCATATAAATTTCATAGCTCTCTACCATGGTCATGAAAATTTTCTTCCCCTCCTTTTCTCTCCAGCAAATACACTTTTTCCTGCTTTACAGGTTTTTGAGGGAGGTAATATTTTACCAGAGATAGGTTTAGGATAACAGAGTTTTTGGGAAATGTATTTGAAACCTGCTAAAATACATTTTTTTTGAGAGGGTTGCATATTATTTTATATCTTTGTGTCCAAGTGTTATTTTCATGAAAGCTACATTTCTTCTACCTTTTCTGTTATTTGCTATGTGTCAATTCTGTTGTCAGAGATCAGCAGAGACTAATAAGAAGATTAAGCTATTTTTTCATAGATAAGTTTGCATGCCACTGAGTTGCAAAGCTGCTAATTACCACTGAATGTGTGAAGATACTTTTATTTGATGTAACATGGCCTGGTGTGCATTAATTATGGTACAAGTAGCCTTACCACTGAGGCAGAGAATTAGCATGACAAATGATTTAGATTACAGGGCTACCAAAATACCCTCACAATAAGGCTTTAATACTCAGAGTAAATTGAAACTCGTTAGACTTTTATTTTCTGTTGCTAAGTAACTGCCTAAAAAGGTAACTTCGCAGTATAAATGAATATGGACAAGGCTAATATTAGGTGCCATTCAGTTCAAAATTCAGAAATGTCATGTCAAAATTAACTGTACCAGATAATTTTATGAAGACCATATTACCAGTAAAGTTTATATACATCAGCAATTGGTACATTTTTATTGTAATTTTAATAGAGTTCATATGCATTAAACCATTTAAGAGAAAGAGTCAGTCACTGAAAAACTGTGATTTACAGGTGCAGACCCTGAACTACAGATTTTGTAACAGCTTTTGAACCTGATGGACTAATGCTGTGTGCTACGTGTTATACTAGTTAAATTGCATGTTTATAAGATTTTTACCTCACAACTCCTGATATTTATTAGCCTGATTTTTTTTGTTTTACTGTAAATATAAATATTTTTTTTTAAAATGTCCATCTCTATGGGAAGTGGATACTATCTGAACACCTTAATGTATTTTATTGAATCAATGCAGAGATGAAAATGCAGAATAATTTAGGTTGGAAAAGACCTTTAAGATCATTGTGTCCAGAGAAATAAACTTCACAAAATTTCACGATATTAAGTTTATTTTATTCTGACTGTCTCTAATGATACTGTGAAGTATACCAATTAAATGTGAATGCTTTGCGTGATCCAAACATGCAACTGTGCCTTTGTACTGCATGGCTGAATATTTAGAGACATTTGAATTAAATTCTAAATTATGAACAAGAACTCTTGATTGCTAATGTAAAATATTTCATCATTTATCATTAATTGTTACCATTTTATCTTCCTGTTATATACACATTTGTCCATTCAACCTCTGTAACAAAACGGAAGTCAACCACTGCTCTTCCAGTCAGCAGACTTGAGGATATTCTTTTCATGTTTTCAGAGTAGAACTAGTTATTGCTTTCAAGGAAACTGGATGAATTCTAAGCATAAATTAGAAAAAGGAGAGTAATTCTGGTTCCTCAGCACCCAGTGGAAGCCTGAACACAACCAAGACCAAAATTTACCTAATGAAGCT
This sequence comes from Corvus brachyrhynchos, assembly GCF_000691975.1. Taxonomy (NCBI): domain Eukaryota; kingdom Metazoa; phylum Chordata; class Aves; order Passeriformes; family Corvidae; genus Corvus; species Corvus brachyrhynchos. The sequence goes on along the minus strand of NW_008237226.1, from coordinate 9,092,211 downwards.
TAATGTAGGATATTCCTGTGTTCCTCTCTTATATTTGAATCTATAGTATCAGTTTCAGGAAGGAAACAGAGTCACACCAGTAGTGCCAAAAGCTGCCTTGACTTGCTCACTAGTAGTAGAACAGAAGTTCCTGGCTCAGTGCAAGAAGCTCTCTTCTGAAATGAAGCTTTTGGTCACCATTAACAGTATGCTGGTGTTACTGTACTGCCGTGCAATGTTCTTATTTTGTGTGCTGATCCACACATACAATTTCCCCCACTTTAATCCGTCATTCTTCACTTCAATGCAAATCTGCTAGTTTTTCCCATCCTAGGGGGCTTTCCACTGTAGTGTGTTTCATTTTCCTTCCAGTACTTTGGTAATCATTAATTTAAGGAAACTCACTCCATTCTAGGATGCCCATTTCCTTACACTGTAATAGTAAAATGTCTAAGTTGAATCTTAATTTTCTGCTTTCATGTAGTTGCATAACAAGTGTGCTTCACATCTGAAACCTGAATGTGACTGTGGACCTTTGAAGGACCATATTTTACCACCCACATCAATCTGCCCAGTAGTATTGGTGAGTTGTCTGTATGTTAATTTCAGATGTAATCCTCTATCATATGCAGCATTAAAACACTGCTGGGACTGACTGCCAGGTATTTGTTAAATTCACAGGACTATGTGAACCTTAAACACAATGTGTAACCCTGGATGATGGGTTTATAGGCATAAGTGTGTTTTACCCTCTGCATATTGCATTTTCCTTCATGTGAGAATGAACTTTCTGTAGGGCATATTATAACTGAAGCTGACTCAGGTTTTATCACTTATTCAGACTGTACTTACCAGAAACTGTATAGGCAGGACACTTCTACATTTTACATCTTTTATAGATCCAACTTCCCAGAATAATGAAGTTATTCTTATGGGCAGTTTTTGCTTGGGATGCATATTGTATATCTGCAATGCTGAGGTCTCTGATCTAAGCCGGAGGTTACCTAGAATGATGACACTGGTCTTGCAGTAAGCTATGCATCAACATTATGGTATATTTTATTCTGCAGTCGTGGACAGTAAATTTCTCTGTCCACAAAAACAATAACTCAATTCAATGAAAATAAAAATGCGTGCTATGTGTAGGTTGCATAGAAAAGAGCTGACCGTTTTATCATTAAAAAGGAGCTTTAGAATTAACTTACGTATTCACATATTAAATTGGATATTTTATGCTGATGAAAGTCATAGCATCATCATATTCATAAGAGCACAGATGAGTGGTCCTCTTTAAACGTATTTCATAATAAGTGTAAGAAGTGCTTGAACTTAAGAAAGTGTAATTTATTGAGGGGAGGCAAAAAAAGAAAATATACATCCTAATCTTAAACCAGTTGCTGATCATTTGGAATAATATTCATCCCTATGGTAAATTACTTGTTTTGTAATGAATCCTTTCATCTATTTGTTTATAAATCTGCTGAGGAGCAGATGCTAGGCTTTGGCCCTCTTCTTGTGTAAACTGGGATTATTCCATGGCTCTCAATGAAATAATCCAGTGGAAACCTGCCTTAAATATTTATGAAATATTTTAGATATTTTTTAAGTCACAAGAGTGGCTTTGTAATTTGTCTCTATGGTATTTTGGTATTATCTGGACAAGTTCTGATTAATAGTTACAAAATATTATTTTAAGTTTGTTGGATGATTATATTCTGTATTACCTTATTTAATTTTCAGGATTTGAGGTCATACTTTAAAAGTTTGCATCTGGAAACTATGATTCTGTTATTGGGCTATTGTTTTCATTTTAATGTTATTTATCATTTGCCATTGGTATAAACGGAATGAAACCTCAGCATGAAATTTTATCTTCAATTATATTGGTGTAACTACATTTTCTTTTCAGGAGAGGAAGAGAAATAGGGGAATTAAGATTTTTATTCCACAGTTGGAGTTTAGTTAAGTTGTTTAGAGGATATGTAAAACCACTCTAGAGTCAAATCACCCTCGAATAGGTTTGTTTTATCTCCAAATTTTCAAGACATAAGCAGAAGTAAATATGTTTTCCTGTGTTGGAATCATGTTACTGACAATGCAACACAAGACATGTATTTCAGCACAATTTATATTGTTAGGAATGAAAAATACTGTGATTTAATGGGGACTTCATAATTTTGTAGTACATTTGTTCATCTACTAGTTTCTTCCAAAAATGCATTAAAATCCTGAGTTTAATTGTGTTACAGATACTACCTCACTGAATTAGCTAATAATAATTTCTTCTAAAAGTGATTGGTTATAGTGTGCATATAATTTGTGTTAGTAATTTTTTAATTAGTGTCTCCTGTTTCCTGTTATGGGGATTCCTTTTGCGAAACATAATACTTCAGTGTATGTGAGACCAGCATTCTCAATAATGACAGCAAAACCAGTGACTATATCCTTATCAAAACTGTCTAACCATGCCATAGGAAGTGTGTCTGTTATCAGACATACAAATCTGACAGTGGAAGGGTCCTTCGCCCAGGTCACACATTTAGCTTCAGCGATCAGCTGAGCATTAATATTCTTGCAATGCAGTGTATACATGGAAGATAAATAAAAGCAGATAAGCATAATGCTTGCTGTACCAGGCTTGTCCTTGAGTATTTTGAGGTGCCAGAGAATGTATTTTCTTCTCCCATAGAATATAGGGAAAATAGCAAGATGAAAAATCTTGTATTTTTGATCTCCTAAAAATGTTGGCCCTCCCTTCCACCTGCAACTTTGGAAGTCCGGATTCCTTCCAGAAAACTGCAGAGTTCATCTCAGAACAAGATGCCTTCTCCTAAATTTTCCTTCAAGAGTACAGGCTGAATCCCTTCTCATCTCTTCTCTTTTGCAGAATTAGGGACATTCATATTTTTTCCTTTTTCATCCAGCATTTCTCATGTCTCATTTCTTCAGTTCTTGTGAAGTCCAGCCTCAACAATCTCTGCACAGTAAAGGACTTTTTCAGACATTGCATTTCATAGCATCATGTATTATACCAGTGCTACCAAAAATCACTCAGATGACTGACTCTTAGTGGCTGGAGAGAGAACCAAAATGCCTCATCAAGTGAAAGTTGGATGGCTGGTCTAAGTTAAATAACGGCCCTCCGGTCTTCAAAACTGCACAAAAAAGAGCTTGTCAAATGTTATTCTTAAATACAATAAGCTACATTGTCAGCTGAAAAAGAAACAATGGGGAAACTCATGTAGTTGATACTGTGTACGTCATGAAAACATCACATATCTGTCAAGATTCAATGTCTTATAAAGATTTTTCATATCTCACAGCAGTAATTTTAAGTGTCTTAGTAAAATAAGTCTGTCAACTTTAGTCCTTTTTACTTTCCTGTTTACCATATATAAGACTTGTTGTATGGTGAAGTTTTTTGTTCAAGTTAAATGAGTTTTGTTATAAACTGTGTGCAGATCTCAAGTGATAGTCTTTTAATAGATGTCAGATACACTTTAATGTTACTCTCTTTTATTTCAGTAACATTTTAATTAATTCATACTGATTGAATAAATGTACATTGAGACTTGTTTCCTAATGAGGGCACATTTAGAGGAAAGGTTTTGCATCATTCTGATATCCTGTGGGTAATTATATTCTAATTATATGGTGGGGGGGAAAAGTCTATAACTCAGTACTGATATTGTTCATTGGACCCAATTAATTACATGCACATAATGAAAGTTCATGATAAGGTTGACTGGCAGTGAGTTTAAAAATCTTTAACTCAATTGAATCCTAGCCTACCAGGAGTATAGAATTAGATCATAACCAGGTTTAAAACTGGGTATTGGAATGAGATGAGTGAGTAGTGAAGAAATCAAGATGGGTCTCTGCTTATGAGACAGTTTTCCTCACTCTGTCCCTTTATAAGGCAGAAAGGGAAAAATGCTAGCATATGTTTTGTCTTCATTTTATGCCTTCCTTTACTTTGCCCCATTTACTGATGACCATATAGGATGTTCTAATTTTTATTTATGTCTGTAGAAAAGTAATTAGATTTTCAATTTCCCACCCAAATAGATACAGCATTGGATAGTGACCAACCAATAAAAGCTTACTGTTTAATAAATAATGATGTGTATTTATTTTATAATGCATGATGATTTTGATTCTCCTATTGTATATGTGAGTTTTACAATGAATTTTTTCACTTAATTTCTAACAATTTTAATTGTTTTTCTAAAATTATAATTAAAACTGTTAATTGTGGAATAAAAATTAAATTAAGGAATAAATTGTAAAACATAAGTACCCTGCTTATAATGTGAGCATTACTATACTGCAATTATCACTGTCCCCATAGTAACCAGTTTATTTCAAAGGTGGAGACTCTGGTATAATATGGAAGGTAAGACATGGGAAAAAAAAAATTAAAACTGGGTACATTTCTTTCTGTTTTGATATCCAACTTCATTGTTTTGCATTCTGGGAAAAATGGGTCATCATGATAAAAAGTTTGAAACAATATGCATTTTGTTTCTTTTCTCTTGTGAATGAATTTGACTTTTGTGTAGTGAAGATGTTATAACATTTTAGGACAAAGTCATCTAAGCATAAATACAATTTATGTAAATATGGAATATAGAGATAAATTGATATATTTAAAATATATAGAATTTTTATACATCATAGTGTATATCTGTTTATATACACTAATATAAAATACCATCATAAGTTGAATTCACTTGACCTCTTATTTTAAAATATAAATGACTACATATTTTGGAGGAGAAAACAGATGTATCTGATTCGTCTTTTATTTGGCATTTTATTGTACAAAACCATAAATGTTCAAAAATCTTTTGTTTATCACTAGTTCTATTTAGGCATGTAGAACAATGTACACAGCAGATTACAAATATTTTAGATAGAAAATGTGCCTTATTCAACTAAACAATATACATTATGATCTATAGCTTCAAACTTTTGTGTAAATATAACAAGTGTGTTGACATTCTGGCCAAAAGTAATACAGAATTAAAGTTGAAAATACTGTTTAAGAATTTTCTTTCACTATCAGTATCTAGACTAGATAGAATAGCTATTGGCTGCATTATAATTGCAACATAGTTCAATAGATATTTCTTCCATGTCTGGTAATATGTTTTACTAATACTATTTTCCTGTGAGGTTTGTAGACGTTATTCACATAGGAAAGCAGAGTTGTAGAGAGAGAAAAAGGGAATTAGCAGTGCCTGGTTGAAGAATGAGTTTTCTTAATCCCCTTTCCAGTTATTAATCCTAAAATGATTCTTCTGTTTTTATAATAGTAGAGATCAGTTTTAGCTCAGTTGAATCCAAACTCAAAATGGAGCACAGAAAGTCAGTGCTGTGTGTAAGCATTTTATGAGCAACTCAGTCCTTTGAAGTTGAGTACTAGCCTTATCCTGAGCTTCTGAACAAAGATACTATGAAAAAAAGTTATTTGAATATATATGCTTTGGGGGGGGAGTTGAAGTTAAGTCTGGTTGTTGAATATTAAGTAATGACATAGCAATTGAAAGAGATTTAAAAAACAAAACAAACCACTTTTTTCCTTTTCAATTGTGTATCATATTGCAGCTTCAGTTCTCTGAGAATCTAAATCAGACTTGAAATATAATGGTGTGCTTATCTACACTAAGAGCTTTTTCATTTCTTTGAAGTCAGAAGGAAATTAATAATTGCCCTGGAGGAAAATGTATCTTCCTAACTAATTAGCTGTTCGACAAACACAGTTCAATGTTAAAATAATAAGATGCTGATAAACTGAAATGGCAGCCATTCAATCATTTTAAGTTATATCCAGTAGCCTGCCCACAGCTCATCACTACTGTCTAAGTTTATTCCTTACATCCTCTCCCATTGGAGTTTAATATGATTTTATTTTCAAAATTCTTTTCCAACACTTTTGTCTTTCTTAGATGATGTACATAATCAGCTGCTATAGCCCAAGTTCATTTTCAGTTGCAAATCCAGTTGAAAGTCTGGGACCATATATTGATGCATACATTGAATTGGTGCAAGATGTAAGGCGAGTTGTCTTCAGAAAACTGAATGAACTAAGGCCAACATGCTAAATGAGAAAGACTTGATTGTGAATTGGTGTGTAATTCTTTACCTTTTTACTTAGAAAAACTAAAGAAGCAGCACAAAGTACATTTAAAATGTTATCACGTAGTGATTCCTTGTTCAGAAGAGGGAACAGTCAGCAGTTTTAGAAGTTATTCTTAAATGCCATATTCTCCATTCCAGCCTTGTCTTGTTGCATGTGTTTTGGCTACCAGTATTATAGATGACAAAATGTTATGTGATTTTTCCATTTATTTTTTTTTCTTAGCTGCAAATGCTTTTCTCAAGACAGCTCTCAAATTAAATGGAAGTCTTAACTTTCCTTTTATAGTATGGGCATGTGCAGCTCACTGGACAGTATTTTTGCTGAGAATTGGTTAATAATCTTGTCCACAGGATGACTTTTAGCTTCTGCCTAGGGATGTAGAGCTGGGTATTGTGCTACAGCTCTATGAGCTTTCAAGACAGCATGATGTGGTATTCTAATATTGGCTCTTTTGATTAGCATGTACACAGAGTTAGAGCTGGAAATGTGGAGAATTTATAAAATAAATTTTCAAAATAGTTTAGCTCATCTGAATCACAGTTACTCGGATGTGATATCTCATGGATACTACAGGTAGATTGCCCCCCATGGTTTTGGCATAGTGGCAATGTGTTGGGGTTTTTTTGGTTTTCAGGATTTTTGAAACTTTAATTCTCTTTGATTATTGTATAATTATGGACAGAAATTTCATGGAATGGGAATTTTGTAAGTAGGGTCCTGAATGCCATATAAGTTTACAAAATTACAGTCTAGGAGTACCTAATATTATTAATAACCTATTATTATTATTATGTTCTTAAAGATTCCCATTACATTAAACAAAATAGGCCTAAGGAATCATGGAACAACCTTTCTTCAAGTTCCTTAAAAAAAACCCCCAAAGCATCAGTTTGGTATTCAAGTCACATATTTAAATTTCCATGGCCTTCAACTTGCAAGCATTTGAGGATATCTTTATTTGGTCTTCCACGCATTCCATCTGATCTTCTATGACCAAATTCCTTTGGTCAGTATCATTTAAGTTCAAGTTCTGGAGTTCCAGAATAAGATTTTTTTTATATAACTATTTTAGTTTATGCATCATAACATAAAAATATACTTCCCTTGTTATGCAACCCCATGGCCAAACAGGGTGTATGCTTCATCTGAAAATATATATTATAAAAGAAGCAATTATAATTTAAGAGAAGTAATCTCAAGTTTTAAGTTGTCACTTGGCAAACTGTGTAATGGTATTAAGCATTTACTAATGACTTTGCAATCCTATATAATGCATAGATAAATTGTTGTTTCATGTTATGAAATATATTGATTTAAATAATCCTGTGTAGGAAATAATCTACAAAAATATATTTGCAGTTATTGATTAAAAGGCAAAGTGAGAAAAAGCAATTGTTCCTGTATTTGCCCTGGATTCTGTGTCAGCAGTTAAAATATGAAGAGCTATCTCTTTAGTAAGCCTTTAGTAACTATTCATCTGTTTTTATCCTAACAGCTATGATTGAGTATGATATTTCTAAACGTTAGTGTTTTGTGTAAAGGAAAAGATTCTACCTCTATATAAAGAAAGAATATGAGCAGTTATTGAGGATTAATGATGCATAGCTTGTTAATTGTAGCAGAGGAAGGCTTTTTAAACAAGATTCCTTGATTCAGATGAGGATTCAAAGACTTGGAAGATAAAATAAAAATAGCTTTCCAGGTATCAAGTATCTCTTTTTGCTATTCAAAAGACTAAAGTCCTCAGGTTTTGTAATATTGTTAGCTGGTGTTAAAATGATCCCACACATACTTTCCAGAGTATAAATTATATAATATGACAGCCAAACATTGGGAAAGTACACTTGTGCAAAAGTGTAACAAAGTACCGTGTGCGTTTTTGTTAAGTATGACTGCTGCAAGGTAACATTCCTTGTGAACACTCTGTCCATGCCCTTTGCCATCCCAGCTGTTTGGTGTTGCAGCCTAACATTCTCTTTTTCCAACAGACGCTTCCCACTTTAGGAGGTTTGCTCCCTGAGGTGCGTAGCAGGAGGCGTCCATGAACGCTTGAGTACTAACAGTTCATGATATTGTACGTTCTTTCTGCTATGAAGTGCATTTTGGGGCTGAACCAAAAATCTAGAGATGATATTCTGGGTTATTATTTGCAAAGTCCTGTCTTACTTGTCCATTATTTTCTGATTTGGAATATGGGATAGATGCAATTGCATAGTTCTCACCTGGCAGTGGTCTCTCTGGAGCAGTATGAATGGTAGAAGCTCCAGCTAATGAATATTGACTTCAAAGTGGGAATTCAAGGGAGAAAATAAGATATGAGAAGTGCAAAAAGGGGTGGAAAAAATTTTTGTTGTGGTAAGTAGTATTTTGGAAGGTATGTGCTCTGGCACATATCAAAAGCACAAAAAACTTCATTCTTTGAGCCATCAAAATGTACAATAGCGTCTAAAATGCTGTATTCAGTACCTCTGTCAACCTCATGCATGTTCACGAAACAAAATGGTTCACAGGTACATTGATCATTTTGTATGCTTTATTTAGCAAAATATTAAAAATAGCACAACTGTTAGAGAAATATTTCTTACCTTGAAAGGTAAATTTTTGCATTTTATAAAACCATTTTATAAATGCATGTCAAATTTTTCTTAACATTATTAGAATTTTTAGCCTGTTATCCATTCTTATCTTCCTATGTTTTTGTCTCATTTAAAAATTGCATTGTTTATTTCCTGACACTCTCCGATATCTTAGTAATATTGTAGTTCCCAAAAAGAAGATACTCTAGGTCAGGCACAACTGGTATTTCATATGTAAGAGAAAGGGTCTGTACAAGAATATTTTTAAAATATTTTTTAATGAAGTGGTAAATCTTTTTGTGTTCCATTAACCGATTTATTCATTAGAATTATGATACAGTTTGTCACATTATGTCATACAAACTAAGTCAAATCCTCACTAGTGTGACACATACCTAAAAATTACAGAATATATAACTCTAGGAAATCTAGAATCTCTTGTCAGCTTCTTCAGCAATGTTTTAGAGAGCTTTGGTAGACATGGTGACTTGTATTGTGATATCATACTAATATAAGATGGGTGATATGAAATACTTTATTTGTACTTTCTTCAAAAATCGTCAGTGATGAAAGCAGAGTTTCAATGTTAATGAGATCAGGTATCCATCTTTGACCATATTATTAACAGACAATTCTGTATCATGAATATACTTTTTCCTTTATGTTATGTGAGATATATGACCTAATCTTGTATTGTCTTTTTGAGTCAAGCAATGGTTTTCTTATGGGACAGGAAATATAAATTGGAGAAGGAATGTTTTTAATGCAGCAGTCATAGGTCTAAGGCCGGCTGAGGGTATTTACTGCTTTTTATATCATGCTGTATTTGTATCACCCCAATATCCAAAACTTTGCTTTGGGTAATTGTTACTGTGTTTTACTTGAGTCATTAATAACAGCGAGTTTGGGCACAGGTCTTAGCAGTGTATAAATACTTTTCCTCTAAATAGTAGCATGATACATGCAAGAAGATTTTTAGTGCCACACTTTATAAGTAGGCCTCTTTTTAATGTTTTTTTTAACCTCTAAATGCACAAACTCAACGTGCTGAATCTTACTTTCTGTTAACTTTTTCTCTGAATTATCACAAATGTGTCCTTTAGCTTGAGATTTTTTTAGACCTTTTAAAATTTGCTCTCCCTCTCTGATTTTTGTTAGAAATCACAATTTTTACTAGCTTTTACTCTGCTTTACTGCCATCTGATTTGATTTTTGAAGATGTTTCCATGAGAGAGATTTGGCCACAATGTAAAATCCTATTTAACAGGGTATGCTTCCTTTTTATAAAATGTAGTGATTTTTAAGGGTAATTACTTACAAAGTTGTTTAAAACCTCAAAACAACTTCTTAAATTTGTAATGAAGTGTGAAGCTTCCTTCATAATGAAGTACCTTACTTGCTATCCTTGGCACTAACCAATATCATTGTGCAAAATGTTTTCTGTAAGTTAAAAATTTTATTCTCTTTGGGTGCCTCATCCTAGTTCTACTTTCTGAAAAAATTATCAAATAAGTAAGAGCAGAGTTAGTGATTTCTTAGGCAGTGATATGTACAGTGTTTTGTTTTTAAGTTTAAGGATGAGGTGAATAGCTCTAATTGCTTCTACTGTTTTCTCTTTAAAGCAAGGGTGTTGTAGTCTGGAGTCTTGGACCTCATCTTGCACCAGCCGAGTTACTCAAAGCATCCAAGAGCTCTGTTAACTAACCTCTTAGGAATCTCACATACAGACAGTTATGTAGACTCCCCTGGTTGTTTTTTTCCTGTGGCATAGGTTTGTCAGTCCTTTCATACAAAATGTGGTCAGGTTGTCACAATTCCTCCAAGCACCTGGCTACCCAAAGTAGCCTAGGATGACCTGGACCACTCTTTGCATCAGGACTAGATTGAGACTGTCAGTCTCAGTTAAAGAAACTAAAGATGCTTTAAAAACAGTCAGGGTCCACATCTGTGTTAGAAGGCACTGTATTAAGCTGGGAGTTATTCCCTTCCTGACAGAATCTGTGTCAGTGCTTCTTACCAGTAAAAACTGCTCCTGAAAGAGTTTCATGCATTAATTGCTACTACGATCCCTAAGGCTTTATCAGAGGTAGCGCAGAAATGGGTTTGGCCTGGTATGGAACATAAATGGTAACATTTAATGAACTTACTGAATGCAGTTGCAGGGGGTGCAACAATGTCCTTCATGCTCCTTTCTAGTGCAGCAGCTTTGTGCCAGCCCATTCCCTTGACTAGTTTAAAACCTCCTTGTGCTTGTGAAGTGAGGAAAGTGGTTGGGGTGCGGTTGGGATTGAAGGCACTGATTCTATTTGATAAACATCTGCTGTTTTAATTTATGGTGTGTTTTTTGGACAACCTGAAAGGACATGCTGGGTGCAGTTTATAAGTAGAATAAATGAGATACGAAGAATGAGAATACTTTTTTTTCCATGCAGGGTTCTCTGAAATGGCCTGATAACAGTTGAAAATATGATTTCAATAGTATAATTCTGAGTTTTTATCTTTCAGATAGCTATCTTATTGTGAATCAGCATCAAAAGTTGCCAATGACTTAGAATCTGATTAGGTTCTGGTTTCCTTCTGATACAAAAGACATATTTTATAAAAAGCTGCTCAGCCAATTGATTATGGTACATTTAGACCAGGTATATTTTGCCAAAGTGGTAAAGTACTCTGAAGCATCCAACTTTTGCTAGCAGTCAGGATGAAATTTTGAAAAATTACTCATCTCTCAGCAATGTCCTTATTAAACAATCAAGTGTATTGTATGATTGGCTTTCAAGTTTCAGAATGGCACCCTGGTAATGTCAGATTATCTTTTCACATCATTGCATTAATTTGTGTTGTGACTGCACACTTTTCATCCATCTATTGCCTAGTCATTATGGAATGTCCAGGCACATAGATAGATGTTATGTGAAGTGCCCAGACATTGTGTATTAACTTGACTGAGATCTCATTTTCATTAAAGCAGAGTCTGACATTACTCGCTAGTCAAAAAATAACTTTGTGGAGGTACAGTCTCAGTTACAGTTGTATAGCATTATATAATGTGTTACAATGTTCCCTTTTCTCCTTTTCTCTTTTCAAGGAAAGACAGGCAACAGTGAAAAAAGAAAAGAGTTGCCCCCAGCAAATGAACAAACTGGGAGAACGGAACAAAATGCAAAGAGCAAATTCTGTCACCGTAGATGGACAAGGCCTTCAGGTGTGATTATTGGTGTTCTAATATTAAGCAGATGATTTTAGGTATGAAGACAATGATAGAGTGAGAAATGTTTAAAGTGGAATATGCATTCACTCTTCTAATACTTCAATTTTACGTATTTAAAAATGCAATAGGTAAATTCTTCTATTGGTTTTGGAATCCTGTGATACACACCTTCTTCTCACGTGATTGTTAGGATTTCCTAAACATTAAGGGGGAAGGAGGACTAGCTCTAAAACACTTCTGTCATAGGGTGAAGCTGAACTAGTTTATTTTGGTATCTGTCATGCAATGTTGTGTAAATCTACATTATTCATCTAAGTCTGTCTTGATAACTGTCAACTATTCTCATTTGGACCATTTTGGCATGTCAACATTAACAGTGGTGAGAAGCAACGTGTTTTCCTTACTAGCAATATCTATAATAAAAATGGAAGTTTTTCTACTTGAAAGAAAAACTCGCGTGTGATGAGCTAATGTTATTTAAGGGTGGTGACTTAGAGGCATGCCAGAAGTTCTGCCTGAACTGCTGACTTTTTTCCCTTGAGACATGAGTAGTTTTGAGTGAAATTGATGTCCATATGCAGGATACTGCTGCTTTATTTCCTCAGGAGTTAAATTATCATAATGATAACAATATGATAATCATAGTTGTCTGTTCTCTCTATCTTTTGATATGTTGCAATTGAGCTTCAGTAAAAAGATTCTGTTACCATATATCAATTACTTTATGCCTCATATTTATTTCTTCTTGTGTATTGTGTCAGGCTAGGAAGGCTTATTGTATTGTTTTGTCTTTTTAGATTAGTCAAACATTCTTGTTATGACAACCCAAAGATGGGAGAAAAATCCAAACAAAACTCAAAAAAACCCCGCTAAAACCTATCCAGTCATATGGCTGCTCCATTGATGGTATAGTTGGACATTACAGCAATCATTATCCATTGCTTTCAACAATCTCTTCCTGTACTTATCATTTTCACAGGCTTCATTGCTACCCAGATCATCTGTGACAAAACATGAAGCAAAAAGACTAGAGTCTTAATGGAAAAGAAAGCTCAAGTTCTGTGTAATCAGTCACAGTGTGATTAATAAGTTTGTGCTAAAAGAAACACACAGTGTTTTCTAACTTTTGGGTGATACCCATGCAATTCAGTGAGCCAAAGTATTCTTGATAGAGGAGCATCTTTGGCATCTCCTTTTGGTTGCAGCGCCATGTATTATTATGAATTTTGTGTTTACTCCAAGCATTAGATTACTTATGCTCATTGTTTATTTTCAGCTATGTTTGAAGTCTCTATTTCCCACTCATGTGATACCATGGCAGATATAATACTTGGTCTATTCAAAATAGCAACTTGTATCACCATTGACTCTTTGACACAAAACTTTAAATTATTATATGTTCTGCTTTCAGGTCGTAAGATTTTCTCTAAGTTTTTTAGTGTAATCCAAAACCTGTATTCTATCTTCTTTTTTCAAGATGACTCAAAAGCCTGGGTTTCATCCTTGCTTTTCTTTATTACCACTAGAGACAGAGAAAAAGAGAGTGGGGATGAAGACGGTAGAATTATTATTGAATAGATCTGAGGTGTTTTTTGAAGTGCTTGGTGTTCTGTAATGACACATTTATAATGTAGTGCATGACACAATACTGGTAATCATGGTGACAACATTAGAAATAATTCTGCACCGATGGCCCTAATTTGCCGATTATACTGTGATCTTTGTTTTTCACTGATGGATTAGATTGGTTTTGAGCAGCAGTAATCCACCTTAACATCAAATACTAAAGTTTTGATTGGCATTAATAAGGATAACCTGGTTATTGTGAAGGCTGGGTGGACCTTGAAGGCTATCCTACTGAAAGGGATGGGATTAATGAGAATATTAGGGCTTTTTTTCCCTCACAGATAGTGTAATTTTTCAACTATTCTCACAAAGATGTAAGATGCCATAAATATAACTGATAATTAATGTAGTATTTTGCCCAAAGATGGTCTGGAGAAAACATTCTAAATCTGATCAAAGTATACTACTCTAATTCTCCCATATCTGGCATGCTACTCAATACTCTGATTCTGCTGGCATGGTCTCATTTTAATAAGATCTTCAGTAAGTGAGGATTTTGTTTCAGAAAACTTAATCAGTATGTTAATTGCATTCATTTATGTTTTAAGTCAGAAGGTAACAAAGCAAAGATCTTCATACTACTGCTGTTAGACCTCTGTTTTCAATATGGGAGAAACTGTGCATAAGTGCTCCACCACTTTTTACTTTAAGTCACTTATCCTATAACATCTTGAAGATTGCCTATAAATTGAGCTAGATTAGGGCTTGAAGATGTTCACTGATTTAGTCTAAATCTTTAGTTGCATTTCATTGTATAAAAATACCGTATGTTATCTGGAAAAGTAATTTGGAAAAGCTGTAAAAATTTAATTAAAATTTATTTTGGAACAGAGTGGAACATAGACTAATTATTAGAATTTTTTTTTTTTTTTTTTTTTTTTGGATGATTCGAAACCTTCTACTTGCAGTAATATCATTGAGTCTTAAAATAAAAGATTTGAAATAGAAGTCCATCACTTAGCTTTTGTTGAGAAAAAGATCAAGACCAAACCTTCCTTCCATCAGACATAGTGAGCAGATAACTTAGTGGCAGTGGAGGTCTGCACGACTTAAAGACAATTAATCATAGTTAAGGACATTCATCTTGCTTCTTTCTAGCTAACCAGCATAATGATCAGGATTATTATTTCTAATTAGAGGAAGTAATAGATCATGTATAACCTTAGGATGAGTCTCATTAATTAACCTGCGTCCTAAGGGATTTCAGTAGGTATTCCATCTCTGTCACAGTGAGCACCATTGGTTTACACTTAGTTCACAGGAATAAACACCATGGGAATTGGCTAAATAACTAAAATTGATTAAAAGAGTAGGTAAAAATTAAATATATGACAAACTTCACGGTATTCTGCAATTTGATGTATGTTTCAACATACAGCACTTTACTGTGCCAGGTTATACTGAGTTTTATGTTAAGCTTAATACCACTGAGTTCGTGGAGTTTTCCCTTATTTTTTGTATGTATTGGAACAGATTTGATTCTATTTTTTGTGAAATCATGAATAGAGTTGACATTTCCTACCAAAAGACAAGTGCTTTTAGATGCCCGTAGGATTATATGCATATATCTATAGTATGCTTGTAAAACTCCTTAGCTGTGATGTTTCTTAGGTTCTGCCTTAAATTACACTTTATGAAATCTTCAGATTTTGTTATTTCAGGAATTGTCAATAAGGATTTAGAGCAAGGCCTTTCAATGTGTCATTTTGAAACACAGATGGTCTAAGCTTCATCTCTGAAGTTGTTTGTGCATGACTTTGGAGATGTTGACTTTGAACTCTTAATAGAGTTTGAAACATTCTGGAATTGATATATTTCTAAAAGTGATACTTTTAAATATGAATAGTCTAGCCAAATGGTTTAAAAACCTGTATTAGAGATCATCTGATATGATTTTTTAATGTTCAAGTCTATGGAGTAAAGGCAATGAACACACACAGAGTGTGAAAACACAAACACTATTACTTAGAATGAAGGTGTTTGTAAAGCTAAATATTAATGTGAACATGTAAAACTTTCCATACACAAGAGGATTTTAAAGAAATAATAGTAGAAGTCGTCGTTTCCTTCCTTCTCCTCAACATTCTTTTCCTGTGACTTGCCTTTCTTCCATATGGTTTCTCCTCTGCCTTTTTTCAGCTTTGTCAGCTGAAAGGTGTTCCTTTAAACACCTGGAAATATTATGGTTGCCACATTTTAAAAAGTTTGTGATTTCTGATCCTATCAAATATTACAGGTAATCATTGCTGTAATTAAAAAAAAAAAATCTGTTAAGTTCAATGTTCCATATAGCTATAGTTTACCTTCAGAGTCTATAATATAGTGTCATTTCTCACGCCAAAATACAGTTTCTTTTAAGCTTTTTTCTCTATGGAATTACTGTCAGAGTAAGTCATGTATGATTTGCATTTAAAGTTTTCTTCTCTACTGATGGATATATATATATATACATACACACACAAATGTATATATAAAGAGAGGTTATATATGTATATATCTCAATATTTCAGTGGCATTATAGGTTAAAATGGCAACACAGCTGTAAAACAGAGACCATTAAAAGAGAAGTCACTTGCAATTTCTGGCAAATTAATGAAATGAGGATTGTTGCAAATTATGGTATTGCTTCCAGCTGGATTATATAGCATAACATAGAGTTTGCATTAAGCTTTTTGTTTTCTGTCTACTATAGGAAAAAAATGAATGCAACACACAGCATTAATGAGTGGCTGTGTTATTCCCTTCTTTTAGATCACTCCAGTTCCAGGCACTCATCCACTTTTAGTTTTTGTCAATCCTAAAAGTGGTGGGAAACAAGGAGAAAGGTAAGGGGTTTTTTTCTTTTTCTTTTTTTCCTCGCTTTCTTGATTCTGGTCTGTGATACATTTAAAAATGAATTTTAAAAGTTTGTACATGAGGAAAAAATCCAAAATTTTATATTTTTATTCCTCACAATTGAACATCCTATATCCATGTACTTATAAATTCTCCACTTAAAAACTAGTTAATTTTATAGAACAGTTTTGTTTCAAATCAAAAAAAAGCTTTATTCAGTGCATAGGTTTGTGTGATTTGCATGAAGATATGAGTTGCTACATCTTGTATTAATACTTTGAAGTGCTAACAGTTTTCTTTTAATCTGTGTAATGATTATACAGGCAGGCCAGTAAATTAGAAGCAGTATTCAATTTTCTAATGTATGATTTGCTTTTTAAAGACTTGGTAGTAGATGCTCTCAAGCCTCTTCATAAGATTTCCTTCAAAGAAACCTTTTGATTTCTGTAGATAGGAAGCATTCTAAAAATCCAGTTAAAGTATTGGAGTCCGATCACACAAACTTAAAGACATATTAATTTTACATATGTCAGTAATTATATTTATTTAAATTAAAATGTATGAGTTTATTAGTTTAAGTGTTAATGTATCAGAGGCCTGATAAAGCAGAGGTACTCAGGCAGGAAAGCTGAATTAGTGGCCCCCTAAACAGACTTTTCAGAGCATGTTTCAGAATCCCAAATGCTAACACTATGGCCATTTATGATCATCACATAAATCACTACATTTTTATAGCCTAGTTCACCATGTCAGTGCTGTAACTTCAAGTCTTGGAAAAGATTATGGTCTTTTGGCCAGGATCCAGCTGAAGGTGACACCTGTGGATACTGGTGATATGGATTGCCAGAAGCACAAAAGGAAGGATCCAGTGTGATTCTAAAGCTGGTGGGACAAGTTTTTCCTACCTCCTCCGCCCTGCCTCCCTTACACCACGTCTTCCTGTGCCCCTAAAAGTAAACAGTCAAAGGGGAAAAAATCCTGCAGCGTAGTTGTTAGAGTAATTCTTACAGCTGAGGAGCATTTAACTAAAACTGTATTTGAAGGCCTCTGAGAGAACAGGTTATCACTTGAGAGCCGATTATGTGTACCTAGATATCAGCTAGGTGTGTCAAAGGCAGTTAATGATCGAAAAGATTAATTCTCAACAGTTTCAAGAACATGCCTTTGCAATTGGAACAAAACAGTGTGGGCCATCCTGAGTTTTCATGTTTCAGCCACAGTCTCAGTGTGAGGTAGCCCTGGTCTGCTGTGCAGTCAGGGGTCTTGTGGAAGGTAATCTGCACTAGCACTCAGCTTGACTTCTTATAGTACCAATATGAAATGAATAGATCAGAGATCCAGTCTGCAATTATGTAGGTGAGAGGCAGGTTAGAGAGCTGCACTTACATAGTTAGTTATAGCCTAGAAACAATTTAATGAAATGCTATTTCACAGCTTTCAGTTCCCAGCTTGTAATTGGTCTCAAGTGTTACTATCTGAATGGGCTTAATGCATTAGGGATGTCATTTAATGTTAGGTATTCTCCAGGGTAAAAGCAAGTTTAAAACCTGATCCCCATCGCAAGCTCCTATTCCCCTTCATGTATTGCAGTCTAACACTTCTCAGTTTATGTCAATGAAACTGTTACTGAGGCCAAACAGATCACAGGAATTATTTGAATTTTATAAATGGATGCCCTATACACACTTCATTCACTAGCACCATTATCCACAAGTGTCATTACACAATTAAGCATATAGTGTGAGGGCAGGCACCAGCAGCTGAGTATAGTGAAGTGTAAGAACTTCTTAAATTGGCTTTGATACCACACACACACACAAAATGCTAAATTGCATACTAATGTGTCAAGGTCGCAGGCTCAGTATTTCTGTTTTAAGAGAAGCACATCAGAAGGTCAACTGCATAGTCATGTAAACATATCTCAGGTCATTCACCATCAGGAGATAATATCTCATGGTTAGATATAAAGCCAGATTCAAAAAGGTTTAAAAAAGTCCACATATGGACTATTTGGTAAGAAGGGGTTTGCCCTCCTTTTTTTAGGTGTTAATGTTTCGTATCAATGCCAGCAGCAAAAATCTAAAATAAGGATGTTAACAGTGTATATTAGTTTGAGTATTCAATCTAAGGGATGAAAACATTTTCAGGAGAAATAATACTGAACTTTTTTTAGTTTTCTTGTGTTTTATCTGTCTGCTTTACAGTCAGTCATCAGAAAGAGAAGATTCCCATATATTCCCTACCCTCCAATTTTATGGCAGTTTTATGTTGCGGAAAGTAAAATCACAGACATTTCAAGACATAAATTACTTTGCAAAATGCACAGTTATGGTGATTCACAGATATTCTGAGTTGGAAGGGACCCACAAGGCTCATCGAGTCCAACATTTAAGTAAATGGCATTCAGGTCAGGCTTTTTGGTTATAGCAATTTTGTAATCTGGTCAGGTGCTGAGAGGGTGGGACTAGAGATATGCTGCAACAAAAATAAGATTCCCACAGCAGTGAGGGGAGAAAAAGAAAGCAAAATAAACCCACAACCTTCTAATTTTTGTAGATCAGAATTTCATTATCTTGATTCATTCAGATTAAGCAAATCTTCTACTGAAAACTATTCCTCAGTTTTTACTTAGGACTCTCTGTGTTTGAGAGGTCACGATGAATGGAATTAAGATTTTTAATTGACTTTCATTGAAAACAGAAAGGTTATTGCATATTGTCAAGTCTCCAGTGTTCCCACAGTTCCCCGTATGAGATTTTATGTCTTGCCGTGTGATAACACAGCCCATTTCATTGCCCTTTGAGAGAGTTTATGCATCCAACTGAAAACAAGTTGAATAAATGCACACCCCCAGTAATACATTGTTGTTTCCACTTGTATTTTGTAATTTTTTTTCAAATCTCTCAAATGCAAAAGAAAAGAACTGAGAATGACTTAAAGGTAAAAAAAGTTTTGTACTTTAGTTTTAGTTTTTAAATGTTCAAACAGAGGGGTGGTGGGAAACAAATGGATATGTAGAAAAAGTGCCTTCGGAACAGAAAAATGCGTTCTTTACAACCATGTCCTATCAATACATTTTAAAACTTTCATTATGTTAAAAATAAGTTTTTTCAGAATGTGTAGTGATAAATAGCATTTTCTTCCTGAATAGGTTTCTGTTTTAAAGACCATTGACTTTACAAAATAAAGAATTATGACAATAGCCCAATTATCTTTTCTTCTCAATTAAGAGGTTAATAATTGCCCATCATGTGAAACTCAAGTGTATTTACCGTTATTTGGTCTTGAATGATTTTGTGTATTAGACAATGCATATGTTTATAATAGAACAAAAATATAAGTCAATGTTTATTAAGAAGAAAGTAAAAAAATAGAATTAAAGTGGATGAATTTAAGGCTTACCCATACCAGAAATGGATTTTAACTGAGCATGAGACTGAATAGGAGTTCATCGAACCCAGGCAAGTGAATTGCTCAGGCTATATCACACTGTAACATATTTTCAGTGGTTGTGGATGAAATGGACAGGTGCAGTTAATTTCATCCAAAAAAAATGCAGGACATCCATTTCATTCTAGGGCTATCAGTTTGGGATGTCTGCATTTATGATCTGACTAACCAAGGCAACAGTTTTCAACAATCTGTGAATGGAATGTATATATTTGGTACACTATTGACAAAATAGTTTCTTTCAACAGAAAGAATGTACAATGAGCATGTAGTGCTTCTAAAGGCTATTGTTAAAGGTAATGTTTCTCATATAGGAGTCCTTCTAAATCATGCTGTTGTTTTGCCATACTCATTACTTTGATTTCCACTTCCCCATTTTCCAGTTTATTTGCCTGACCAGCAGGTGAGTTTACACAATTGTTTCCTTGACAAATGTGCTGTTGGATGCACTGGAGATCAGCTTCCGTACCTCCACTTTCAGTGTCTGTGCAATACAGGTTGATGATATTTTTAACCTTTGCAGTTTTCAAATAACTTTGGTTCATAGTAGCTCTTCCCTCCTCCCCTCTGACTGATCTGGCTTTCAGAGCTTTCATTTAACATTGAGACAAAATGTAAAAGCAGTTCCAACCTATCTTTTTCAAATACTGTATGTCTGAGAGAGAAGATCATTAGCATTTTTTAATTTTGGGGAGGAATCCTTGGCTTCTTCCTTGTCTGACATAAGGGTTAAATTAAGCCTATACTAGCCACATCTTGAAGAGCCCCTAGATGACTGAAGATGCATCCCCCAGTAGTGGCAGAAGGCATTGCCATGGCCAAGTTTCTCCACAGTATAGTCAACTGTATTGCCAGCTTTGAATTGCCAGCAAGGTTTTGTCCATTTATTTTCTCTCTTCTTCAGAAGACAGCTCAGTCTAACTCAGCCCAAGGGGCATTCAGAAGTATTTTCTTCAGCAGCTGAGCTGTTTAAAGAGGATGCCAGCTCCTTTGGCCACTCCTGAGTTAATTTTCTGCCTCCTCAGTTATGCTAGCAGAGTATTTTGAGGTTTATATGAGATTCATGGGCATGATTTAGGTAAAAAGAGAAATGACAATGAAGGATTTGTGTTTTAAATTGAGTATTTTTAGTATACCAGTTCACAGAATAAACCCAAATATAGGCACAGAAGCGCAGCTGTTTGTGGACAAGTGGTAACTTCATAAACCAGCTTTGTTCATGAAATTGCATTTCATCCCAAAAATGTCTTTTGGGGCATTTCCCACCACACCACCTCATGTCCTTGTCTGCACAAATCTCCAGTGACAGCAAACCACATCCAATTCCTTCCTTACATGTGGAAGCAAGGCATTCAGAGCCCTGTCAGTGTCACTGTTTGGTACTGTAGATGTAAAACTGGAAGGTTAAGTTACTGTCCATTTCCTTGACATCCATGTGTCACCCTGTTAGGTCTGGGTACAACTTAGTGTGAAGGAAACATTTATAGGCAGCTTCTAGCTTTTTTTGTTATGGAGAATGTATGAATGGAAATGAGCCATCAATTTATGAATTTTACACAGACTAGAATACGTAAATGCATTTACTATCTTAAAGCTTGATGTGTCATTTGCAATGAGTCATTAGAAAGTGATTAGCTGGTACTGATGTTCAACTGGAACCTGTGAATGGTATGCACTGAGTCAAGTACGAGTCAGTGTAATCTCTTCATCATTGCAGTTGAACTTCTGTGTTCTGAGTAGAGAAACCCAGCCTTCTCTTTATTAAGAAGGCTTTTATAGCATTTCAGTGTTACCTGACAACAGCAGAGTGAGTGTAGGTAATGGCTAGTATGTTTTGTAGCACCAAACTTTAGGAAAATAACTCTTAGACCTTTGGGACTTCGTAAAAATACTGTTCATGAACTTCTTATGGCCAGCTAGGCAAATTAAATTAGCATCACCTTTGACCAAGTTAAATCCTACATGTCTCTGAGAAGCAAATCACACACACTAACTAAAAAACTCTCCTTTTACATTTGTAAAATGGGAAAATATGTATTATGTTGTAAATCCATTCTTAAAAGTCTGATCTAATCATCGTCACAGCCATCGACAATGATGCATACATACTTGGAAAATGAAACTAGTCATTTCATATTGACTTTTTCTGTCAGGAATGGCATCAGGGATACCTTGTGTGAGTGTGCTTGAATAAAATGCTTTATGAAGCTGATATCACTAAATAATTAACAAGTTAAGAAAATGTTCCAATTTGGCAATTTTAGAGATAATTATGAATTTGTTTGTATTCAGTATTTTTACACACTTGTCTTCCAGCTACCCTGATAAATTATGCATTGCTATTAAGAAAAAAATATGGAAAGAAAAATCCCTGAATGTGCACATAGATTGTGTCTAGACAGTTTTATTTTGCTGTATTTGAAAACGTGGACATTTTAACCTAAAATTCAGCTCTTATTATGCTTCTATTTTATTTAAGCCATTATAAAGAAAGGAAGCAATATTTCAGGGGAAAAAATTAATGTTTTCTCAAAAATATTAAAATATTAATTAGCTTAAGGACAGAAACATTAAAATTAAAACCAAGAAACATGGGTTTGTAATTTAAACTATTGCCATAGATCCCAGGTGTATATTTATATATTCTGAGCTTCAACTCTTTTGTGTGCTTTTTTGTTTCTGTGTGAGAAACGAATCAGCTACCACATTCTAGTCAATGTAGGAAATTACATTTCCAATATTTGTAATGAAGAAAAAAACTCTATCATCCTTTTAGGACAAGTAAACTCAAATTTCTAAATTTACAATTTTGGAGAAATAATTGCTGAGGGTAGGACAGAAAATGGGGTCCCTTGTGGGATAGGCCAATGCTTGTCATGCTGTATCAGTAAATTACTTCCTGTTATCCAGATAATTTTAAAATAAGTCTAATTTAGTAAAACAATGGCTTCAAATCATTTTCATTTTCTTCCCATTCAAATGTAATCCTGAAGAAATGTAGTTGACCATAGGTTTTCTCTATCATAATGTTTTTCAGCCTATGGAGATATTTTTGGTGGGTGGCAAAGCCAATTAGCTTTTGCAATTAATTATACTTGTAATTCTCTGTTTGCAATATATTTCAGGAAAAAATGTCTCCTTTGCCATGGAGTTACTTTAATACAAATCAATATGCTTTTTGAAATGCTTTTGTGATTCACCTTTTCTTGTGTAATTATACCTCTTTATTGCATTTTGTTTCTGTCTATACACAGCATTTAAATTGTAAATAGCTTGTAGTACTTCTGTCTCAACTTTCTCTATGTATGAATTATAATTGCTGTGTTCAAGTATTTGATTTTTTGTATAAATGAGATCCCGCAGTTCAAATAATTATAGTATGTTCTAAGTTCTTTAATTCTTTCATTTGAAAAGTTTAAAAAAATTTCAAACATGTCTGTAAATATTTTCTCCTTGTCTCTTTTACCTCTTCAGAATTTATAGAAAATTTCAGTACCTTTTAAATCCTCGTCAAGTTTATAGTCTTTCTGGAAATGGACCAATGCCAGGGTAAGTCTACAGTTAATATTATTACCAGGAACTCATTTAATAAAATGCTGTATAATCAAATGAACAGACTGAAATACATATAGCATGTTTGGAATGTATCAACACTGCAGTTCTCTGCATGGCTGCAGATATGTATAGGTATTATGTTTTTACATGTACAAATAAAGCTATGTCTCATATGTCTTACTGAAAACCATGCATTATTCTGCATGGTTTTCTGAAAACATATGCATTATAAGAACTGTGGGATAAATTTAATTCTCGTTGCAGCTTTAACTGCCATATCAGCAACCCAAGTTCTCGGGGGCATTACTTCTGTGTTACAGATATCAGCGACCTCAAAGACTGACCTGCAAGACATCCATTTCTTTTACATAAATACACATGTGCACATGTATATGTGTCTGTAATATATTGGTGACTGCACACTCCTTATCAGTTACATAATCTTGGAAATGTAGTGGTTGGAAAATGACTGGCCAGGCTACATTATGCTGGCAGGGACATTTTATGTGGACTGAAGTGAGTCTCTGAACCAGCTGGCATTGCAGTCCCTTGCTTAATGTGCTTCCTCCGTGATTCTTCTTAATTTGCATTCGAGTGAAGACAGGAGAATTACAGTTTATCAACCAATCTTTGCCACCTGATTTGGTCTCCTTTTTAAGTCGGGGGTGCTTTGGTAGAAGAAAATAAGAGCAGAACTGAATATGTGCTATGTATAATATTTTTTACGTACTGGGTGCTATTTACCTATGTCACCGATACATGAAATTTTACATCAGTGAAGAGTTGCAGAAGGATATTAGGAGATATATGTTCACTGACATTAAGTTTACACTATTGCTTGAATACTTCTCTTTTTAATCTTTGCAGTTTTTATTTGTTTAGACTTTTTTTCTTTGAAGTTGGAGGAAAAGAAGATGAAGGTGGAAACTTGTCTGATTTGTCCCCTGCAAAGTTACATTTCAGTTTTCACATTTATATTACTGGAAAGACTATGCTCTGTTTCTGACAGTACTTCTGGGTTTAAGGCCCAATGTACAGGAAGCTATTCTCTCTTTAAACTATACTCTATCAGCTATTTATTGTCTTAGACTTGAGATGTGTGTAACATTGATGAAAGTGAAAAGCATATTGGGCTCAATCCTTTTAGAAGATATCGTGCACTGCAGTGTGGTTAACGTTAACCTGCTGAATGGTTCAAAACCAGCTCAAAAAAATGGAGATAATGACATGCATGTCATCTTTCATGCCTGCAATTGTCTTGTACCTGAATGCTAGTGCTGTTTTTATTATTCGAATGGAGTTTGTTGATTTTATGCTAGTCTTGACACGTATGGAAAATTTAAGTACTCTTAGTTCAAAGAATAAATATACTGGCAGAATTAACTGAGACAAAGCTAGTAACCAATATTGTTTTGCATACTGTATAGTAGAAATACCATGCTAGAAATTGAGAGGATGATTTTTAAAACAACTGAAATATTTTTGTTGAAATTCATCTTATTTCATCGAACTTAAAAAAAAATCTGGCTGCATTTCTGTCCATTGGTGATTTAGTTTTCATGAATCTGGCTATGTGAAAAAAATGCATTTTAAGGCAGAGGCACAAGAGGGCAGTGTTAAGTTCAAGCTGAAACTGTGCACTGAGGCAATTTAAACATTAGTCTTTTGAACCAGGACAGTGTTTTTTAGAAAATGTTTTCAATTTCTCTTTCTATTAGGAATCGAAGTAGTTTTAGTTCAGAGTCACTTTGAAGAAAATTCTAATTAATTTTCAAACAGACACTGCTTGTTTTGGTATATTTTTTTATTCATTTCACAGAAATGAATAATCCTAAATTTCCAGTTTATCTCCTGCCATCACTTCTTGCCCCTGGCAATACTTTCTAGGCTGCATATAATTTGTCCATTAAGTGAGAAGTTGAATAAACTCTGCTATTTCACTTACCAGTACTTGTTTTCTGCAATGGCTGAATTGCCTAATAAAACCTGCCCATCCATCCATCCATCCATCCATCCCTCCGTCCCCTTATTCATCCATCTCTATACTGCCAGTTATACTGGATTGTCAATCAAAATTTTGTGTTTATGTTGTCATATATGAAATTTAGATCAAAACGGAACAGATCTGGGTACTGTACAGAACAGAGAAAAGCAAAAGTATATTCTTCATCCCAATAGGTTATTTAGTAGAAAGGGATAAACATAATGTATATTTATTTTAAAGCATTTATGATTATTGCAGTACATTTCAGTTGAGCCTATTTTGAGATTTGGTTTTTTTGCTTTCAAATACTCTTTTCAGATGTGTTTACTCAACCTAGAGAATGTTTATAGTATTAGCTAAGAATTTGCATTTTTTTGGTAGAGCCAGCTTGTCTGCTTTAACCTGTAAGTTAACATTTTTAATTTTTGATGGTATTTTTCTCATGGGCTGTTGTCATCAAGCAAGAAGATAACATTCACAAGTTTTCTAACTTGAGTTCCAAACATCTGTGGCTGACATGAATTGATATTTCCAGTTCATTTTTGTCAACAATCTAAGTATCCTCTTTTCAAATAGCAGAGAAAAGGACAAGGGAACTAGGAGACTAATAAAATCATAAATCTTAGGGGGACTGTGAAGCTGCTGGTTTGTTGGGGTTTTTTTTAATGGTCAGCATCAGTTGCTATGTCTGTTGTTCTATCTCTTTGGTGGGATAGCCGTGCTATTGCAGAGAAATGTGTTGGAATACAGGACTCCAAATTAATAGCAACAACAAAAAAAACCCAAACCAAAACACAACCCCCAAAAATAACAAAAAATCCCCACCTTTCCTCATACCATTTATTGTGTATTTTTCCTGTAACTGCTGGAATACAGCAGGACAACAGAAAAATACTCTGAACAAGTTGACAATGAATTTTAGTATCAGTATCTCAATGTACAATTACTGAAGTGGAAGTGTTGTCTTCTTTCATAATGGATGGGAAGGTACATGAAGCAGTGCAGGAACAGTAGCAATGACATTTCTGTTAGTTTCTTTGCCTGCCTGAGTTAGGGTTTCTGGAGCAGTTTATGTCAAGACACGTTATGTACATAGTCTATGTAAAAATATGTACATGATGCAAATATACCTCATGGCAGCAACTCTTGCATTGATTCTTTTCCAGCAATGGAGACCTGCTGCGAGGCCTGAAAATCGAGAAGCTCTAAGCCAAAGGGCAACACTTTAGACATGGGTATAATAATTAATGGTTTAGACATTCTTTAATTGGCAGTAGAGGAATATGAGTGAGCTTGAAAAACCTTGTAGGCTCTGCAGCTGAACACAGGCATAAAAGGTACTCCACAGTTACAGACTGCCACAGTTAACACAGTGACGTGAAAATTGCTGGGCTGATGCATTGTGTAATTCGTGCCTAGCACCTGTGTTTTTAGCCATGAAAAGAGTTTCCCTGTTTGGTTGTTACATCTCTATAGGAGTCTTCTACTTCTGACAACAACTGTTATTGTGGATTTAATGATCTTGAAGAATCTGAAATTCAGTTATTGTTCACCTCACAGAGAGGTAAATAATAGCAGGATGAATAGCAGTGGAGCCACAGAGCCGCAGGACTCTGTGAAGAGGTCGGCGTTTCACAAAGCCTTTGTCCCTCTGAAAAGGCCTCTGTTCCCTAAAGTTCTATTATTTAAAATGTCTAATTTATGGTATTTTTATACTCTATAATAGAAATTATATCCACAAAAGTTGTATTTCTTTATAACTTCCTTAATCATTTAATTTGGAGAACACCTAGTTTTTAGATTCTAGTTGCAAGTTTGCCTCAACAGGCCTTTCTAAATCTTAAATTCTGCCCACTTAAAAGATGCCCAAGATAACAAAACTGACTCCCTACAACTTACACTGTAATTTAGTTGGGAATCTACAGCACCTGGGCTTTTTTACCTTCACAAAGCAAGAGGCCTGTTTTGAAAATTACACTATTTTCCTTAATTATTTGAATTTCCTTAATAATTTGAATTGATTGCTAGAGCATTTCTTTGCTATTGGACATTTGGAGTACCCAAATTCTGGAAAGATACATACACCAAGAGTATTTTTAGAAAATAATAACTGCATGGTTATTTTCTTTTGAACAAAATATTGAATCTGATCCATATTTTCTTAGAAGAATTACATTTTTGCCAAAGAATGGCAAAGCCATTGGATTGATTGTACTCTAATGATAAAAAAATATTTTTGTACACCACGAATCCGTAGTACTTAGAATTCATCAAGTCTTCACATATGAAACTTAAATCCTGAGTTTAAAGATGTAGTTTAAGCAGCTGTTTAACAATATTTTTGCTTCTATGACATCTGTGGTGTTGGCACCTTATACCTATCCTGAGATCCACTAGTGGATTATTCTTTGCTTGGACTGTAGACAGTCTTAAGTTTTGCTTCCACTGTGTGAAGAATGCTGAAGATTTAATGCATTGCTCCTGTTATGCCACCTTGTGTGGCTGAGCACCTGAAGTTCTGCACAGTGCGCTGCACTTGGATATAAGTGCAAAAGTCATGTGCGGGGAACTAAATGGAAAACATTGCAATTTATGTTTTCATTACTATGAGTAAAACTTCAGTTTTACTCTAATAAATTAAATTAATTAAATAAATTTAAATAAATACTTTAGGTCTTTCCTTAAAAAGTTTTATACGAATGTGTATGTGTTTGCTACCTGTGCATAAATCAATTAATTGCATGATTCAAAATCAAATTGTTACATCCTCTAGCATTGGTATTTTATTCATAAATAGATCCCCTGCACTCCTATGGATTTGATGAAGTGATTATGAAAACATGTCAAAAATGGTGGATAAAAAGTAACAGGTGCTATTAAAACACTAACCGAGCACAGTTTTCTTGGTAAGCAATACTGAATTTCTCCGTAAAGGTCTATGAAGAAATCTGAAAGAAATTCTTTCTTTACAAGTGTAACGCTTACTGAGTCTGAATGAAACCTTATAGAACTGTGTTCCCTTCCCAACTCCTAATGTGGGCTGCACATTCTAATTCAATGAATAAGATTTATTTACATATATAATTATATAACTATATTTAATTTTATAAATTAATTTGATTTTATAAATATTTATATCTGCTATACTATATTTATATACACTACATTTATATATGCAAATATACAATGTAACATGTATTTTATTTATTTTGTGTGTTAGACTTTTATACTATTTTTATATTATTTTTATATTTAAATTAATGAAAAGAAAAAGTTATGTGAATTTAATGCTATACTTTGGAAAATTCACTGTCTGTGAATATAAAAAGCTCCAAGGGAAATACAAATGCAGCCTATTGAAAATGTTTTTCACAATATGATTTTGCCGGATTTTTCAGTCCCCCACTTTTTTGGAAGTTATTCTTTTCTGATGAAGATTAACTATATAGTCAAAACAAAAAGAATGTTTGATAGCCATATGGTGAAGAAGCTTATTTATAAAAAACGGCAGAGGTTTAGGTCTATATTCTGCCAGTCTGGAGCAATGCTAAAATCAACCCTGTACTTTTGGTGTTGTTTTAGTTGGTTGTTTTTTTCTGGACTTTCTTTTCCACATCTGCTACATGAGGTAGAAATGTTTAAAATTTAGAAGTCACTCTGACGTCACCTCTGGGCTATAATTTGACTTTAAATTAAGCTGAAATACCTTCAGTATAGGAAGCAATGTAATTACACCTGGTAACTTTCTGCAAACCCAACACATTGGGTCAAAGTGGGAATGCTGGTGGCAGGAGCATTTGTCTCTATGCCAGGCCTTGTGAGGGGATGGACATGCACACCTGGGGGCCAGGGCATATCTCAGTGCCTACTCTTGCAGTGGTGTGAGGTGACTTCCAGAAGAGGACCTTTCAGCACATATGCTTATTAGATCTCTTCCCCATGTGTACCCAGTCAGATTTGGCACACGACATTTTGAATCACAGGAAATCCTACAGCACTTCTCTTGCAGATGTGTGAAGTAGAACATAAAAGGGGTGAGAAGGTCAAGGCAGCCTTTAATACAAGGTGAATAAGCATCCTTCAGGCATTATATTTGCACTTGAAATTGCTTAAGAGCTCTTCTGACCAAAGAAAATTACAGGGAGTGGGACATGTGATGGGCTTAATTCTATGCAACTTGGCTAAAATTGAAATTCTGGTCAAAAACTAATAGAACAAGAAGTTGTCCTGTCATCTTCTACATTTTACATAACTTTTTTGGTCATTGTTTTTTTCATTTCCTTCTCCCGTTCTAACTCTTTTACTCTGTAATTTTTCATGTGCTCTTGATTTTATCAAGAGGTCCAAAAAAATTTTAAAACTTTCTGAGGACAGGAGCTCCATTCCCCCTGCAGCATTAAAATTTCATATGGAAAAACAGTTGGAATTAAACACTTACAAGCTATTGTCTATATTTATTTGTGTTCAAGACTTTGTGTAAAATGTATTTATTAGTTGTGCATTTATTAGGAGATTGCAAACTGGAAATCAGATCTGGTCACTAGAATGTAGAATATCCATTAAGGTATCTGTAACACTAATGAATACAATATATGTGAATGTACATATACATACATACAGAGTAATACAACAAGATTACTGGAAGTTTTTTGTCTAGTCACAGTTTATGTGTAAGGGATGATTTCAGCATATGTCAAAAGCTATCCTGAAATGATGCTTTTAAAGTAAAATTATTGCACCTTAGCGTTGTTTTGATATATCCTCACTTTTTAGCATTATGCAACATTGTTATAGAATGAAGTGGCTAAGTAGGTGCTGATACTCACTTGATGGATATGGAAGCAGAAATAGTCAAGCAAATATTACCAAAGATATTTTACTTTTAAAATACGGTTTTTAAGATGATAGAATGTGTGCCTTCAATCTGCCGCTTTCTCATTTTGTATTAAACCATGATGCAGAATTGTTTTTACCAACCGCAGAATGTCCAGCTTAATATGCACCAGTGTCCTACCAGAAGTATGAAGTTTTCTTTATAGAAAGAACTTCACAAATAAATGTTCTGGCTAATACATTTAGACAACATAGACTTTTCTGTCTTGACAGACTACCTATCCATTTACAACTAGGTGAACAGATAATGTTTTCTGATAATGGTTTCAAACAAGACTTGAAGTGAGACAAAGGTTGGACTAACCATCAGGTAGAAACTTTTTTTAGTGTTAGTGTACCATAATAACCCTTAAATTATTGATTTTGTTTAAAATATTTCAGATAATACTGATAATAATTAATAATAACGTTGGGTAGTATTTGTCTAAAAAATGAATACGTAAGCACAATTGCTTTTTATTTTAAGTGATCACTTGCTATTTACTATTAAATGAAATGTCTTAAGGCATAAAATGTTTACATAATGAACAATTATATTGATCATAATTAGGTATCTTCATTTACTCTTTTTAGGTTAAATTTTTTCCGAGATGTTGCTGAATTCAGAGTACTAGCATGTGGTGGAGATGGAACAGTAGGCTGGATTTTGGATTGCATAGGTAATCTATAGCCTTTACACAGTTTTGCTTGCCTCATGGTTTTCATTTTAATGGTCTTCCTTGCATACCAATGCATGGATACAACTATTTCAAGCAACAGCTTGTTCATTTAAATGTTTGAAATGTGTTAGTTTGGGACATGATTATTTTTAAAGGCACTCAAATTGCAAAAGTTATATAAAATCTCTAGACAAGTTGAGTGTTGCTGGATTTCCTGAAAGCAAGAAATTTGAATTAATCTATTTTAATTTCAGTTCAAAGTCTATTCCACAACTGAATCAAATCTGACTTGCTAATTTTAAGACAATTTAATTTAGCTCAGTTGCTTTTTTTAGTTACCGAATTTTTGGCTATGCTCTATTATCCCGTAATGGAGATCATGTATTAAGAGATAAGTCAGTTTTGGGGTTCTTTCAGTCAGTTGTCTGCAAAGTTCTCTGTACAAATCATAAGGAAGGCCCAGAAGTCAAGGTATTGCAGACTTTCAAGACTTAATTTTATCAAGGATTGTTAAGGAGAATGTCTTCCACATCACATGAACATTTATTTGGTGTTAGGCTGCAGAGAAAAATAGTGGGCATGTGTGACAGTGGAATCAGGAAGAGGATCAAGAGAGGTCAAAAGACTCAACTGAAATTTTATCTAAAGTGTTTAAAAGTGTGTGCTTTTTGGGGGACCAGAAAACCTTTAAAAGTTCACTGAAATGTAAACCTGATGTCATGAAGGAATGTTAGCAAAGGAGTATCTCTAATCTTGGATGGAAAAAAGTCTTTTTGCAAATGCAAGCTACTGGTTGTAGCTCTCAAATAGCTTTCAGAGTCATAAATTAATGTACATGAACATCAAGTGCATTGTCTAAACTTGCAAGAAACAAAGTTTTGCAGCTGTTAATTGTGTCATCCCTGTTTTCATGAGGTCTAAAATGTCATGCAGTTGCTTTCTCTTTCAGTAACGTACTATATTGTGCAGCATTTTTTGAGGTATGGAACTAAGAAATTACTTGGGGGATCCAGGAACCATCTTTTTTAATAGGTGCAGAAAGTATGTTTTCAGTGCTGCCTTTTAGGGAGCTAAAGCACTTTAGTATAGAAACTTTAAGAGCACACCTGTTTCTAGACACTTTCTAATTTGATTTTCCCTGATGTCTTGATACACAAAGAGCTTTATCTGAGAACAGAGCAAGAAAAAAAAAGGGGAAAAATAAAAAAAAAAGAAAAGAAAGAAAAATTAAACAAAAGCAAAAAATAATTCTCATCAGTTTGAAACTTTAAAAAAAATTGTTCTATTAAATATTACATTCTCTGAAAAATTTCCATTAAACTGGCTATATGAATGTTAACCCTTTCTAAAATACTGATAAACATTGATGTGCCCTGCTACATCCATTGTATAGATAAACTCCTGCTGATTATTGCTGATAATTGTGCATAATTCTATAAACAAAATAACTGATTAATTAATTATAACTTTTAAACTAGACATACTATTCATTCACATTAAATGGGAAATTTGACAAATTATGTATTTGAAATATATATTCCAGCTTTCAGAAAAGCTTTCTTGACAAGGGTTTTCTCATTGGGTTTTGAAGAGATCCTTGGGCTTAAAATGCTACAAAAATACCAGTAAAGACTGAAAAGACACTGTAAATTCATTCATTTCAAAACACTGCTTAATAAATACAAAATTGCTACTTAAAGTCTTGACAGACAAGTGCCCCCTTTGGATGGCAGGTTTAATTCCTGACAGGCAAACCCATCTAAGGTCTTGTGTCAGTTCCAAGGACTTCTTGATAGTGGTGCTCAGGTATAGATACAAATCCAGGTGAATACACAGTTAAACACAAATTTGGTCACCCAGGTGAAAAAGTAGAAGGTTCACCTCATTATTCATGCCTTTAACTATTACTTTTCTGCATTCATAGCTGGGAATGGCAGAGCTGAGAACTAGACAGAGAACACCATACTCAGTCTTGGAAAGATCTTGAGTATCATTGTTTGTGAATGTTTGTCACATCTATGATTTACGAAATCCTTATGATAACAAATGAGTAAATTAGGATTACAAAATCCTTATGATAACAAATGAGTAAATTGGGATTAAGGATTGAATATCGAGTGGAGAAGGGGCTACAAAAGGGACTGACAGTGAAATGCTCATTGCTGAGCAGGCAGCATAATTTCATATACAAAACAAGTCTTTCACTGAAACAAAACCTTACACAGTTATCATATAATAACATGCAGTTAGATCATTTTTGTTCCTTAGTTACGTTTTTTCCTTCTTTATTCACAGAGAAAGCGAACTTGATTAAGCATCCTCCTGTTGCTATCCTGCCTCTTGGGACTGGCAATGATTTAGCAAGGTGTCTGAGATGGGGAGGAGGTAAACACAAATGAAAATGCAATGTCTTATGGAACTAAAAGAAAAAATAAAAACCTTTTGCATCAACATCCACATTTGGATTTGTTTTCATAAAGAACCATTATCACCTTATCTATTTTTGGAATGATCTGTTTGTAAATGTTGTACAGATATGTAAGATATTAAAGGTTGTAATCACACTTCATACCTTGTTTGTAGCTTCTGCTGACACCAAAACCGTTCCAAAGTGTAATGAGAATAGTGTATAGCAGTTTGGTTGGCTTTTTACCATCTGTATTGCAGTTACTGCTTTGATAAATACCTTGTAAAGGGAGCAGTCTTAAATGGATTTTAATTGGGACTGTTCTGAAAGGGTTACTGGAAACGTCTAATAATGGGTTAGGAGTGGTTTAAGCTTTTTTAATCTTTAAAAATATTAAATGAAAAACATGTCTCAGCCTTGGACAAGTTCCTTTGATCCACTCCCTTTCTGTTTTCCTACAGAGGATTCCAGACAATAAGTGCTGTGGTACTATGTATCAGAAAATGAGAAGGCAAAAAATGCTGAAAGAAGAATATATAGAAAATTGAACGTTTAATACCCTTTGCATCCTTTCCTGGATGTATGGAGACTTACACTCAGCTTCTCCAAAAATTCTGTTCAGAATTTGTATTACAGGATAACTTGAAGGAGACACAAGGAAGAAAATCTTAGACCAGAGTCAATCTGTGGTGAAAGCACCTCAATTTATGGGCTCATAGCCAGGTCTATTTCAGGTCTTGGTTGTTTCAATTGAGATGTTTTGTATTTGGAACTTGGTTGGTTTTTTTTTGGAACTTCTCAGCCTTTGCAGTTATCTTACTTCTTCTGTCTCATCAGTTTCCTTTCCAAATGTCTGCCTTGTTGCCAGATATTCTTTAGAAAATTCTCAGTAGTTTCCATGCTGTAGCACTTTGTTAACCATAATGTTCTGTCAAATCATTTGAGAACCTCCTTTATTTTCTCTGTCACAACTGTTGATTGTTTACATTCTTATAGTCTTAGGGGAAAAGAAGGAAAACAAACAAGCCAAAACCAAATCAGCCTTGCTTAACTTTCTGAATTGTTCATAGAGCCATAGAGTAACTAGGCTGAAAGGGGTCATAGGAAGTCACTAGTCTGTGTCACTGCTGTTCCAAGCACGGTCCAGCCATGAGAACATTTAATCACATTAGCTGGGACCTGTCCTTACCTTCACTTTTATTTATGTCCTGTATCTTAAGTGATTCCATTTGGACTAAAGTAGAAAAAGGCAGTATGAAAATATTCTGGGTTTCATCGTTCTTTGCCCAGTTGCTTTGTGGTAAACAATACCATAATACAGATTTTCTGGAACTTCCATAGATGGGAGAGGAGACAGGGATTCCAGAAACTAAATTGCTGGTGAGTGATCTCAAAGATGCAGAGAAATGGAATTGTGCATGCTGCTGTCATGTGGTGGTTGTCAGTAACTAGCAAAAGTGTGCTAGACAGCCGTAAACAAATACATCAGCAGTGGGTTTTGATCAAGGAGGCTTTGAGTGGCTTGGCCTGCTAAAGGTGTTAATGACACTGGCAGTACATATTTCTTGAATAGAAGATCTTGTTTTTTCTGCTTTGAAGAAGGACTGAATCCCCAGATCTTAGCTGTCTAT
Organism: Corvus brachyrhynchos; assembly: GCF_000691975.1. NCBI lineage: Eukaryota > Metazoa > Chordata > Aves > Passeriformes > Corvidae > Corvus > Corvus brachyrhynchos. The sequence goes on along the minus strand of NW_008237226.1, from coordinate 9,057,260 downwards.
TACAAAGTCATTTGTTCTGAATAATATTCAGAGTTGATAATGTCCCGTAGTAAAACCCCCACAGTTTTTCTTCATGCACACTCGTATGTTGTATATACTCATGAGTGCATAAACAAATTTTCTACTCAGTTTAGTGAAATACATGTGGGTGCTTATTTGCAAGTAAGAGTAAGCTCTCTCTACAAAGCAGGACGAGGCTCATGAAGAAGTTGTTGGAATATGCAAAAATGTTACTTTTGCTGATAAAGCTATCAGCTATAGATTTGCAATTTTGGATTTTTTATGCTAAACCAGATTGAAACAATCCATGAAAATTAGTAGACAGCCTTTAACCTTTCATTGTCTTGTCAGGCAAAACTACAATATGTCTCTTTTCCATAAATTTTGAAATCAAAGAAATTTAAATATTAAGATTAATTTCACATCAAGAACAATTTGCAAAGTACCACAGTAGCTTTTTGAATCATTTGGAAAATTCAAGAGATTGGCAAATTTTGAAAATCTCATTATTTTCTTCATCACAAATCTGATGACCACTGAAATCTGTAGAGTTATTCTAAATTTGCATGCTTAATTAGCTTCGTATTTGTACTTCTTTTAATGGCAAGTGCTGGAAAATTGTCAATACTTCAAGCACAATCCTGCTTTTAAGGTATTATATGCATAGATTTCATTTTTCCAGTCATAGAATCATAGAATATTTTGTGTTGGAAGGGATCTTTGAAGGCTGGTTAACTAGTCCAACCCTCCCTGCAATGAGCAGGGGCATCTTCAATTAGATCAGGTTGCTCAGAGCCCTGTCCAACCAGCCATCTAGAAAGAGAAAGAAAATGTAATGAAACTTTATTATGCTTGATTAAATAACTGGTTTTATGTTTTGCTAGGGTATGAAGGTGAGAATTTGATGAAGATCTTAAAAGACATTGAGAATAGCTCAGAGATTTTACTGGACAGGTGGAAATTCGAAGTAATACCCAATGATAAAGATGAGAAAGGAGACCCAGTGCCTTACAACATCATCAATAACTACTTTTCTATTGGCGTGGTAAGACTTACACTTATCCTTCAGTGATTTTCTTTTTCTGTTTTGAATAAATATTTGCATCACATGCCTTCAGATGAAGAACTGTTGGCTAGAGATAATTTATAATGTTGTTTTGCTAGTGAAATGAATACATAGATGACTGACAGCAATTTGCATAAATTTACTTCCTCACATTCAAACCTGAATTATTTTTCAGGACCTTCTACCTTCCCATTTGTAAAGAAGATATTTGTGTTGTTCTTAATGGTTTATGAGCAGCCATAATAATAAACTTATATTCTCATTTTGAAGGTCCTGTAAAAATATAAAGGAAAAACTAATCAATAAGAACTCTTAAGTAATCTTTTCCATTAGTATTCACATAGTCAAAACTGTTTAAAAGAACAGTTGCATTCTTTATTTCTTCAGGGCAGTTTTAAATAATAAAACAATAATACAAAAAGAAAGCCCTGCACGTATTTTCTTGGTTCTGCCTTGTAGGGATATTCACAGTTTGAATTAATTAGGAGGAAAAGGGTTTAAGCAACTCTTCATGTCTGAGGAACTGCATCTCTGGTTTGTGCTTCTCTGTGGTTTTCTATGTACTATCTATGCTTCTGAATATTAGCAGAATTCCTTTATTCATATTTGATTTGTGATTTGTTGTTAATTTCAGATACTATTCTGAAGAACCATTATTTCGTACCTCATTTGGGTTTTTCCTGCGTGATTCTTCCTGCCTAGATGCAGAAACTTACATTTGTTTGAATTACACTCTCTTTTAATTTTTACTGTTTCTCCAAGGCACTGTGAAAACTACAACATATTGCACATTGCCTCATAGATTCTTGCCAAATAATCACAGTCTCTAATCCAACATGAATAGAACTTGCTGTATGATCTTTGTAACAGTGTGGCAGAAATGGTACTTAATAACTATATAAATGTATGTTTAGAGAGGATGCGAAAGTAAAACTGAATAAAATTTTTCTTGACATGGGGCTCTTGATGTTTTAGGACCATAATTCAGGATGGAAAGGATTGCAGGAAGTCATTAATTCTAAACAGGGTAAGCTATGAGAGCAGATCACATTGCACAGGACATTATCCATTTAGATCTTAAAAGCCCCCAAGGATGGAGATGGCACAGCCTCTCTGGGTGATGCTTGACTGTCCTTATGATGAAAGAGTTTTTTTCTACATCCTGTCTGAATCTCTCATTTCAACATAAATTATCTGTCTCCCATCTTCCTGTCATATGGGCCTCTGTGAAGAATCTGGCTTTGTCTTCTTGATACCTCCTCATAGGTACTTGCAGGCTGCTATTAGACCTCTCTGGAGCTGCCCTCTTACCAGTGAACCACCTTACCTAGTCAGTCTTTTTTTTAAAAATCTCTCCAGCAATCAAGACCATAATATCCCAAGCTAGATACAAGAATGCTGGGGTAGACAGTGTTCAAAACCTTGCTGAAGTTGAGCATGACATCCCCTGCTCTCTCCTCATCTACAAATCTAGTTGTTTGACCATAGGTAGCAATTAGAAGGTAATTTACCCCTTGGAAGGAAAATTATACACTAAGTTGAAAGGAGTTGGAGACAGCAGTGTATGGATGTGAAAAGTTTGATTAGTATGTTCAAGCCAAACAAGCCTATTTTTTCCCTCTGGCAATCTCAAAGCTCTGATATGTCCATAAGAACTCGACTTTGTCTAAGTACAGAGAAAAAGGTAAGAAACAAACTGAGATGAATGTGTAACAAACTGTGAATGAGTATGGGTAATGTTCAACCTGATGGAAGCACAGAGCACGGAAGGACCATGAAAAGTGGATGCCAAGCCATGTGTCAGTTTCAAAGCAGGAGCTAGAAAACATCTAAGAGAAATGTAGAATAAGATAAAGATTTTTCAATTGCTCACATCCATCATTCTGTCAGGATGGCAAGATACCAGGAGAGAAGTTCCATCTGCTTCCTAATAATACTGGAGTCACTGATAACAGCTAAATATCCAAGAAAAATGTGCATTAACATAGTCAAATCATATTTGCTTTAAAAAACAAAAATACCACCACCCCAAGGAAAACCAAATGAAACCAAAAAACCTCTTCAAGAATATGGTAGGATCATCTGAAAACGAAAGCTTATCTTGGAAAGTCACAGATTTGGTGAGCTGGACAAACATAACTGGTAGTATTAGAGGATTAATGAGGAGGCATGACAGAGACAGGAAACGTCAGGCCAACTGTCAGACAGTGGCAAGTTCAATTACCAATGTACTTTAGAGAAAATAAAATTATTTTCCCCATAATCTACCCAACCAGCATTAATAGTCATACATTCATGCACTAGGTTGATATTATCCCAGTGATCATCAAAGACAGACTTCAGTAATATCAGTATTGTTGTGTTATCACAGACTATTTTTGGGCTTGAGATGCATTTCTGTAGTTGCTGCAGTAATGGAATTTCAGCCTTGTCACTTCATTTAGCTAACTTGCTGTTGCTATAATCAGAGGGAGTATGTGAGTGTAGACAGAGTATTTCATTGGACATACTGTTTGTCATGGTTAACCTCTTCCCTATGGATAAAACAGCTCAACTTTCGCGGTTTTTTTCAAGCACTCAGCTGCTTACCATTAATGGTGGCTCAACATGTATATGTGGACAGGATAAGCTTGTGTGCTGTAACACCCCTGCACACCTGCTGTATCTTATCCTAGCTATTTTTCATTTCTGTATGTCAAGTCTGTAAAGAACTCCAAAAACCAAAAACCCAACACTTCCCTAATCTAATGCTATCTTAGAGCAGATAAATAGTTTCACAAAATCGGTAATAACTCTTCAGTTCAGTGCTTAAAATTACCCCTCCTGGCAAAAAAAACCCAAAACAACATCCAAGAAAACAAAATAATCCTCAGATTAAATCTCCATATACTCGTGACTCTATGTGTTATTTGAAAAATAAAAGGAAAATAGTGGATAATGATATCCTGAAAAAAACCCTTATTTTTGCAAACAATTGTTATCAAGTCTGCTCTCAGATCTTGCCTGGATTGAAACATTTTCTTCAGTTATGCAGGCATAGTAAAGCATAAATGCACATTGTTAATTATGAAATGGATGGGCCTATATTCTATTCACAATAAATGTACTCAATTCAAGTACACACAAAACCAGGTAAACATGGAAGATGGTGACATAATCATGTGCTGATTGAGACCTGAGCAGCAGTCATGGAAGATGAGTGACCAACAGACAGTGAGGCAAACTCTCACATAAAAGCAAAATAGGAAAACAACTTGAGAACATTGTTACCTTGAGAAGGACTTCCATGTGCACTGTTAGGAAACTCTGTCATGGCACGGCCAAAAATTTTATGTAGCGCTAAGGTGCAAAGAAAGAGTTCTTTTAAGCTTAGGGATAAGTAGCTTAGTTGTCAAGCAATATTGTTGATTCTAATCACTGAAAAGGGAGTGACTGTCAAGGCTGTTTATCTTTTATTGGGAAGTTTTTGGAGAATGTCAAATATGTAGGGAAGTTATATTGCTTATTTTTGGTGCTTCTCACATAATTTCTCACACAAAGTGAGACAAAGTGGGTATTTTGATAATGGAAAGAATGCCTCATTAAATGTCCCATTGTGATTAAACATTAGAAACCTTGGCTTCCACTAAATGCTTGGTTGAAAAGAGCATGTGGAAGGGGGAAGAAGCCATCTTATGTACTTCTGGATAGGAATGTGTGAGAGAGCACAATATCTCTGCTTTCTGTGCTTTCTCTTAAGGTGGATATTCAAGAGAAATTATGAAATCAAGCAAAAACTATAATGAAGTTCTTTAAAAAAAAATCTCATTATTATTTGTTATCTCACAATTGATAATTCTTAATCCTGGAGATAGATGAGTTTTTCTGAGGCTCCTCCTTGGCTGGAGCAAATAGCTGTAGGCCAAACCAAAGGCACAGCTGTAGTCACCTGAGAATCAACGTTGCTAGACCCTGATTTTTTTACATTTATTATGCAAACTACTTGAAAATATTAAATAAAAAAAACGATGATTGGACTCAGATAATGGCTTATCTCAAAAAAGGTAACAATTTTTAATCCAAACAACTCATCTATTTCCCATTGACTTTCCTGTTAGTTACTAATACCTCTTTTTATTGTTTTCCATTTTGTGGGTAATAATGCTGAAAGAAATTATGAATAGATGTTAAGATGGGAGTCCTAAAGTAGGTTTTCCAGAAGCAAGCATAATTTTGAATTTACTGTTCTGCTACTGAATTAGCTTAGAGTTTAGACTTTATGGAGCCAAAATTAGGTCAACATGAATCAGTACTGAAGATCTTTAACCATAAACATTTTCTTTCTGTTTTTTTCCTTTTTTTTTTTCCCTTTTAAATAAACCATAAATTTATCTGATATTAATAGGAGATAAAATGTTATCAATGCTGTTTGTCACTTGCATTTTTGTAACTGTATAGGGTATTGCAGAGCATATGCTGCTGAGCCCCTTGCAGTTCTGTAATTAGACTGTTGGAACATCATAAACTGAATTTGCAAACATCTGCATTGTCTTTTAGTACAATTTTGTGTAGAAAGAAATATTACTGAGCTAGATTTTAAGGAAAATTTTACTAGGTAAAGTGTGGCACAGTGCAACCTTCCCTATGTTAAAACAGTGAATACCATTCTAAAATGAAAGCAGTTTCTCACGGGTGTTTAGGGCAGTACTTGAGGTGTAAGAGTAAACCAAATGACATGGTACTTACTGGTATTTACATGAGGCAATTCTAAAGTTTATATTAGCAGTCATTGTCTATCCTCGTGTTTAACTGGAAATGTTTTGTATGAAAGACTGATTAGGTAACTCTGATTTTCATCTCTGTTTTCTTCTTCTTGGGCCAGATTCCATTAAAATGATGAACTTTTATTTTTGACCAATTATGTAGCTGTTACATATGTAAAGAACATACAGATTCTCTGTTCATGCTTAAGTAATTGCCTACTGTTCTGGCCAGGAGGACTTCAAGGATTGCTGTCCCTTAGGAAACCAGCAGATTCCCTTAGAGGCTTGCATTCTTTGTAGATCCAGAATTGCTTCTCTCTTGTCTAGACTGATCATCTGAAGGCATGCTTTAGGGTAAACCTACTTGGGATCTTTGCTATTGGTACTGTTTATCTACGTACCCTAAAGAGTCATTGTCAGCAGAATCAAGTTCCTTTGGAAGCTTAAAGCTACAGCTGATCTTATTCACACTATTTCATTTGCACAACGTACTTAAGATATGGAAAACATCTTGTCTGTCTTCCTTACTGATAAAGAATTTAGATAAGGATCTTCCAGCCTCCCTTCAGCTGAAATTTTGAATGCATGTGCAAACACATACACAAGAACATATTGGAGGGAAAAAAAGAAATGGAATGCTCTAGGACAGCAATTAAGACAGTAACCTGGAAGAGAACTGGGATATCCAGATTCCTATTCCATCTGTTGTTTTTGTCCATTTGATTAACTTGTACATGGAAATTCAGAAACTTACATTACTCTGAGAGACTTCTTTTCTAAAATTGATAGGTACAAAATTTTAATGCTAAAACAGAACTTACAGAACTAGATCACCTCAGTCTTTCGTTCAGTCTTTACAACAGGTGGTAATTGATTTCATTGCAATATGGTGATATTCTCACTTGGATGATCTACAACAAAAATATTTTTTGCAAGTGTTTTTAGTTTTTAGTTAAGGCAGTAAAGATATCTGAATGTGCCTGGAAATGTTCTGTAAGTTCTTTGTGAAACAAGTCAGTATTATATACTGGATTAATAAAAAAATAAGCAGTTATCACATAGAGGGGAAATTTCATTAATACTAGTAAGTAATACTACAATCAGGATGTGTTCTCTGAAGAATTATTGCCATAAAGTAGTAAAGGTCTACGACAAAGACAAGTGTACTTTTATGACACCTAATATGTTACTATCCAAATGCACTATCAAATAGATATTTGGGTGCTCATGATTTAATATTCTTCAGCCTTAACCAGTCGCTAAGAGCCTCTTATTCTGCCAGTAGGGAAAAATATGACTTCTTAATTCTCATAATCATAAATTTGAACTTGCTATGGGTCTGCTTCCCCATGACTATACTCTTAAGTCATCAACCTACACTTCCATTATATCTTCTTAATTTTTTTTCTTTTGTTTTTTTTTTTTTGCAAGACTCAGGAAAAAAAGTTAGAAAAATCTTACATAGAAGCCATATTTTTGGTTTTCTTGAGAAAGGACTTTCATTAGCATCAACAGAAACTTTGACTGCCAGAATTTTTAGTCTCAAATACAAGAGTCTTAACTACAGTTGTTCCTCTGACTATGGGATCCCATAATCTTTTATTTTCTATGTTATTTTATTATCTATGTTATTTTAGAGTATATTTATTACTGCTACTACAAAAAAAAGGAGTTTATTATTGTATATAATATTTATAGCTGTGAATGAATTTCAGTTTTATGCTGGCCCCATATTTTGAAATTTTAAAGCTTCATAGCATTTTGCTGTCCATGGTGGTGAGAAGGAATTTTTTTTCTGCATAGGAAAATATCCTAGGGACATTTGCTGATTCAGTGCAGAATTTAAGTTCATGTACATCTTAATGCTGATACAATGTGACATTTAAGTATGTGTTTAAACTTTCCCGATCTAGTGAAGCACTTAAATACTTGGGTAATTTTTTAAGCATTTTTTGCATTTTCACTAATATGACTGGACAATTGCACATGTTGAATTCTGGGCATTTGGTGGAAGCTAATAAATTATTCAAGTGGGATTTTTGGTATACATAACTAAAAATCATGTTTATTGGTTTGCTGAACTAATATGAGCATAAACACATGCCTAAGTGATTTTGTGAATCCTAATCATCACTTTGAATGTGCTAATGGAATGTTGTGATATATTGCATTATTTCTGTGCCAAGGAGGGAGAGAACACTTCATAGTAAACAGTATTACTGCTTTGTAATCCAAATCACTTTTTTTCCTGCAAAAAGGGTTAAAAAAATGAACAATTCGTCCATGTGTGAATACAAATATAATATTAAAAGATCCATATTGGTATTGGGCGAGTAATAGTCTCAGTCAAGTAGCCAAATCTGTAAAACTGGTTGCTGTATCTGTGGGGAGAACTCTGCTCTCTTTCAGAAGGAGCATGTTCAGAACACTTTAATCCCAGATTTGAAATACTGTTATTTTGAGGAGTTGTTGATAGTTCAATGTATCATCTTGTTTAATTTTTTGCTCACATTGCTAATTCTTGCAAATTAGTTATTCTTACAGGTTTTGCTACTTGCATGTTTGAATCTTCTTTACTCTTTTCAACTTTATTGTTGAAATATTGAAATTCTTCTGCAGGAATTTTGGATATCATATATGGCAAGTATGATGATGTAGGGTTTTTTGTTGCAGGTGGTTATTTTTTTCATATGGCAGAAAGTCACAAGCATGCCATGGAAAGTGGGATCTGTAGAATAATTCATAAATAAGGAGCGATAGGAGGCTCTTTGAAGGTTTCCTCTCGCTAATGTGTTGCAATATTTCCCTGGACATGGAGAATGCGAATTCCATAACTAAGATATACTTAGAGTTGGTAATATTTATACTGCAACACTGCTGGTGGTGTTTCCTGTTAGGTAGTTTCTCTCTACCAGTGTGGATTTAGTTTACCTTCTAAATCCCTCTTGCCATCATATTCTTCTACCGTTCATAATGTGTATTGGGGTACCCTAGCATGAGATTTGTACTGCACTGCATGGGACGTGGGAGGTAGTTTTTCCAGAGAACTAAAGTTTTGTAGCTTACTCTACTGTGTAATGAGTCTTACTAATCTTGAAATCACTACAAAAATCTACACTAATCACTGCAAAAAAGATTATTTCCAGAGGTACCATTTCTTATATTTCTTATAAGGATAAAGAAATTCAAAGAATTTAGATTTTTCTTCCTGTTTGGTTGGTCATTTATTTATTTTTATTTTAATGCTAAAGTATGAATTTATGCCAGTATGTGCTGGAACTTTCTGAGAATATTTACATATATCAAATGAGTTTATTAAGATTTGTGTGTGTATGATTTCTCTTACAGTGCAATAAGAATACCTAGGTTTGTGCTGAATTCACTGTAGGTTTTGTCAGGTTCAGTGAAAAATACAGTTCTGTGGGCTATATTTAAAGTAGCAAGTAATTTTGCTCAGTAGGAGTGTAGCAATTGATGCTGAGTCCCTTCTGTCTGCAAAACAGAACTTTGGGAGTCTTAATTCAAACTGGATGTAGTCTGTTCTCCTGCTATGAACTGTCCTAAACATGCCTGTCCTAAAGTGACCTAAATGACTGGTCATTGGTTTAGCCTGTGTGTCCCCATAATGTGGAAGGAGCACACTGGCCACATTAAATATGTTATCTTCCAAAGATATCTGACTGACATACACCATTCTTTGCTTCAAAGAGAATCACAGGAAGTAGGAATGATTAAAAATTTGCTTAAAAATTTAATTGCTTTACAGTTTTGCAATGGACCTGAAAAAGTCAAATAGATGTATGGTGTGTCTAGCTTTGGCTTACCATCTTTCCCTTCTAGTTTCCCATGTAGATCTTTTTTTTCTGTCATTTTAGGTATTTGAGACTCATTTAACTTTTCATGATGTGGGGAGAACAAGGGTGAATACCTTGAACTAAGAAAGGCTCCTTTGTTTTAGATTTATGAGTGTCTCATTCACTTGCTAGTACTTAGTACCCATTCCTGCCACAAAATTATTCTTCTGGCATGGAATCAAAGGGTAGAAAGTGACTTGTTTCCCTTAGTCAGTAAAAAATTTGAGAAAAATCGTAGGTAGAGTCTTTGGCAGTTACCTATATCCTTCCCTTTAATTTGTAAGGGACTTGTAAAGTAGAACAATTCTAGAATTGAGAAGATGCTAAATTTCATCTGTGTCAAATTTGTGAAAGCTAGGTATTAAATAAAATGCAATGAGGCATAACCTTACTAAGTAGATACTGCAAAAGATATTTTTTGGGACAAAATGCAATAAAATGAAACTTTCAGTCCTCTGGTGTTTTGTCATTGCATACCCTAGCTAGCAAAGATTTTGAGTCTTGTTCAGGAATTTTTCTGGGGTTTGTTTGTTGCTTTCATTGTTTTGGGGGTGTGGTGCATTTGTTTTCATAAAGGAAGGGTCTACAGAGCAGCCTTGCCAACAGCTACGGTTGCAAGTGACAGTTATAAATGAGAATATATGCCTAAAGACATAATTAATTTGCAATGAGCTCGGAACAGCTCCTTAGCTAAATGCAACTAAATCAGCTACAGAGTGTGTAATTAACTTACAACTATATTAGTCCTACAACAATATTATTCATTATATATGTAAGTTATTATTTTCTCCATATGAAATTTGTAATATACTAAGTAATGATTAAGAGTTCATTATAGTATTTTGTTCATATTATCATAATATAATTGTGATGAATGTTCATCTTGTTAATGCTGTTATTCCTACTTGTTCTTAAAAGAAATGTCAAGGATGTCAGGAAAATATGATGTGGAGTTTTTTTCACACACACTGAGAAGCATCTATATTCAAATGACATTGAAATTTTGGTCCTTGTCTAGATTTTGTAGTTCTGCTTGTTAGTGATGACAGGAATGTATCAAGGAATGGTAGAAGCCAAGAAGACTTTATATTAAAGTCAGGAGTAAGGTGAATAAGCTTTAAGGTTGGTCATAAGACTAATTTGGACCTCAAAGTAGGAAGAACAACTGAGGAAATTGCTTGAATTAAAAAGGCAAAGATTTTTAAGACATGTGAGTCTAGCAATGGAAGTAAGTTGAATCTGGGAAGTGTTTATGAGGTACGCAAGCTGTACAGAACATAAGGTGGGCTGTGTGTACCCTGGTACCTTCACCTGGCTAAGATGCACGACATATGTCTCTGTGTACACATGTAGAACTATGTGAAAAATAGCTCAGATTTAAATTGTAATCATTCTGTTTTCATGTGAGAGTTAATCCTGATATATGTAAACAAGTTTATGTAAATTAGTTGCTTTACCAGCTTCTCCCTGACAACATCATTTACCTTTTTGCCATGCCATTAAAGATCCTGTCTCAGAACTTTACTTTCACAGGTCTGCCAGAGCCCTACTGAGTCTTTTCAGACTGCCTGTGTGTAGCTGAGAAGGGACCAAAGAAATCATAATCATGCTGACTCAAGTGCCCATTGAGGACATGAAGTACAGTTATTTCTGAGAACACAATATAAAACCCAATCTATTACAGGTAACAAAGAGGGAGATCCATTTTATAAGCATTTTAGATCAAGTTAAATTTATAGATATTTTATTATATACATTTAAGAAATATGTTCTTAATGAATTGCTTAGAATTACTTATTGATTAGGAAATTAGGAGCATGATAGCTATTGGAAATTTCTTCCTCTGTCTTCTAATTTTGATTGTCTTAGTTTAAAAGAAAAGTCCACCTGTTGATTACATGCAAAATTTCTGTTAGTACTAGGAAAGTAATCTGAGATATTGATCCTTTGGGTGCATAATGTATAGGATATGATGCTATTTTAGTGTTTTTTATGTAGTCATAATTTTTGTGATCTTGATGCTATGAGGTAGAAAGATAAGTCAAAAAAGAGTAAGAAAGGCATTCTGGACACAGAGGGGTAAAGAGAACAAATAAACATAGAAACCTTAGATTTAAAGTGGGCACCTCTACATATTTAAAGGAGAAATTTGATGTGTGAATTGGATGTTAAATAGGCACAGGGAATTGTTACTTTGTCATCCACCATACAATCATCTGTACAGTATGTAACTGCAGTCAGTCTTGAGGCCGGATAGATATTCATTTTAAGAAATTCAACAAATGCTGTTTAGGAAGCAGTTTACAGTTTGGGGAGACTTACATATATATATGAGAAGATCTCATGTGCCAAAATATGTTAAAATAGCAATAGCATATCAGACATTTAAATTATGTGCACTATTGAATTTGTGGTGTATGTTATCCGGGGGGAAATATATAAAAATCTCAGAGATCTAGAGCTGTATGTCATTTAGCATTATTTACATATCTAGAGAGTTGATAGCTTAATTGATATTCCTGTGGTACAAAAATATTCTTTATATCTCCAGATCTGCATGTTTTCTACATTTTGATGGCAAAGTCCCAAAAGGAACATGATTTAACTAAACTGAAAGTGGGTGGATTTAGCCAAGAAACACTTAGTCTTATGTTACCATCTGAACCAGGTGGAACTAGAAGCAAATTACTGAACATAAGTTATTCCATGTCCTTACTGGAACAATTTGTACTAAAGAGCCTCTACAGACACAGCCAAGGCACTCTCTATTCACTATTTGTGATTTTACAGTTTCTTCACTTAAACTGGAGCTCTGAGGATATGACATAGCATATTCTTTATTTCTATGACAATCCCAAGTCTACTTAAGCTTGTAAAATGCCAAAGAGTGTGTTAAAAATTGTTGCTCTTATGCTGCCGTTTTATGGTACTGGTGATGTCACTAAGGCTGAATGGACTGATGTGGCACACAAGAGTAAGAGTCAGTGCTTTCCAGTGCATCCTGCTAAGCAGTCTCACCACAGGTGATGATTCCCATCCAGATCTCTGGAGGCACACGGACACCACAGTGTGCTGTGGTACAGTGTGCACCCACTTGCAGCTGCACCTTATTTTAGCACCCCCATGCCACATGCACACTCTTCAAGAACTGTGTAGAGTAGACAGGGCACCTTTCCAAGGCAGCCTGTGGTACCATCCTGGTAATGAAGTTTCTGTCTGGAGGACTGTCCTTGGCTTTGCGTTTAGTACTGCTGCAATGGAAGGACTGTTCGTGCAGCCATTGCAGTCCCTACACCGACGAAGGAAGAGCTCCTCAGAGGCTGGATTGTCTAGGGTGTTCTCATATGCTCTCCTTACTTTTCTGCTCTGGCTTCTCATGATTCCCTTTTCATTGTGCTCTGTAAATCATGATGTTATACTTTATAACTCATGTTGCACCAGGTTAGGTTTAGTTCGGATAGTAGGAAAAATTTCTTCACTGTGTAAAGTCAGGCATTGGAACAAGCTGCCCAGGGAAGTGGTGGAATCACCATGCCTGGAAGTGTTAAAAAATGTATGGTTGTGGCACTTTTAGGGACATGACTTAGGAGTGAATATGGCAGTGAATTGGACTTAATGATCTTAGAGATCTTTTCCATCTTAGATGATTCTATGATATGAGAGAGGCATCAGAATTGGCACCAGTCACTTCAGAGCTGCTCATGGTATTAGCCATTTACAGTTGCTGTCTGGAGCTCTTATCTTAAAATTTTTTTGCCATGTTTATCCCATATTTTAAACATAATTAATCTGCATTGCATGTTATTGAATTACTTCTTTCTTAGAAGTATCCTTGCATTCAAACAGACCAGGTAATCCAGAAGGGTAAAGGAAATAAATAGCACAAGTCTCAGTATTCTCTAGAGAAGCAGATGTAAATTGGGATTTCTGGACTTTTATGCAACTAGTACTTAGGAATAGCTAGACATGTAGATTATATAGATCCAGCCTTGCTGATCTTGGCCAAATGGGGAAAAAAACCCCAAACTCTGTAAAACACATAGCCTGGAAATCCAATTCTGGGGCCCTGGTATATAGGGCTTATCTAAATTACTGCAGCATTTTGATTCCCATAGAGACTGGCAGGAAAAAGATCTGCTGCCTTGCATTTGTAAAATTCCATAGCTGGTGACTAAAAGAATTTCTCTTGCCATTCTTCCCCCTTGGGGAAACTCCATGTCAAAGGGGGTGATGTTAGCTGTTCACTGATGTGTCTCTGTGCTTAAAAATATTGTTTGTAAGCTGACACATGAAACTGCTTTATCACCTACCTGAAATATCCAACCACATTCCCTTCTGCTAGGATTACAAGGAGGGAAGCAACCCTACTTTTGAAACAGCAATGGCTGAAGAATCTTTGGGGAAGTGAATATACCCAGTCAAAAGCATTGACGCTGGGGTAGAAGTTGGGTAATAATGAAAATGCCTTTTCACTCTGGGTTTCTACTTGCCTCTCTTGATTTCAATGAGAGTCTCACTATGGTGGTAATATTTATTTTTTTCTGCACTAAGTATGTTTGAAACTGAGAGGAAGAAAGGCTATGCCAGTGCCTAGAAAAAATGCTGTGTTAAGCCAGAAAGAATCACTGTGGCAGGAGGGTTCTATGATAGTTCCTCAGGAAGATAAATATCAGTTCAAATAATGACTGTTTTGTGCTTTCTTCGCAAAATAACTCTTAAAAAAGAAAAAAAAAATAATTAAAAAAATAACAATCGGAGTCTAATAAGAAAAAAGTAATTTTCTGTGATAATTTTTGAACTCATTATATTAATAACCACAGCCTTAGTTAAATGACATTTCCCTCCTTAGGAGTGTTATTGACATTTTGATATGAGACAGAGAGACCTTTAATGAGATCTCAATCAAAGGTAATATTTATATAATGATACATGAATTCATAAATGCTAGCCAAATAAAAATGCTGTAGTCCATTTTGGCCTTCACCTTATGAAAATCTGTACAGGTCATAAGATGAAAAAAGCTCAGTGCATGACAACTAATACTCTCTCACCTGACTGTCTAATTATTTCTGGCTAGTTGTGTGAGTTAATGTTTGAAGCTGAATTTTGCAATACAACTTCATCCATCACCCAGAGAAAATGCATGGAAAAAGACTGACATCTTCTCCCCTGCTCAACATATGATCTCCTTAATGTGATTTCTGTTCTCATATTAAAAAAAAAGGTAACATTTATGTAAGCTACCAAAGAAATGTGCAGACAAGTAGACAGATACTTAAAATTCCTGTTTCAAACCTTTGTTTTTTCTACTGTTTTAACAAAAAATACTTTGTTTTAGTAGCCAAAATCACAGTTTCTTAGATTTTGTTTTAGCTTCAGAGGGCAAAAGCCTGTGAAAAAGCAAGTTGCCCAAGGTCCATCCAACTTGACCTTGAATACTTCCAGGGATAGGGCATTCATGGGGTGTCCCTTAACTTTCTTTGCATGTTTTGATTTTATACTATTAAGCACAAATAAAATAATGATGCTCTTGTACTTTTGTTCATCTGCAAGTAATCTGTTCTGTGGATTTTCCATTACATGTGTAAAGATATACATCATGCTGCCTGAACATGATCCCAGAATCAGAGCAGCCTTCTTCATGTAATGCTGTTCTGTGTGCACATACCAGATCACGTCAGAGATAGCTTAGGGATGCTCAGTTACAGCAGCAGATTTTTTTCTTCATTGCACCTTTTTTTTTTCCTGTGTTTATAGCTTAACTGACATAATGCTTAATATGGTTCTTAGGTTGTGCCAATTCCACATATTTGGAAGTGCCTTATAATTATGAATTTTGACCTAAGCTTAAGTTACTTTGTTACATAATGTACAGCCATATAATCCTTCTACTCTCACAATGTCTTCAAAATCTGAAGAAAATAAATTCCTAAAATTATTTTTTGATGAGTAAAGAAGTAATATTATAAAGCTTTTGTAGGTAAAATGAAGAGATAGTAAATGAGTTGTGGTTGTATTTTATGTATGAAAATATGAAAAATTTATTTTATGTATGAAAATACTGTTTTCAGTATTTACTCAGTCTAGATTTATCTGTGTGATTGAGAGAGGCTACCAGTGTCTCAAGAGGAAATTTTCATTTTCAGGAATTCTGAAAAGCTCTGGGCCACTTCTGTCTAGTCAGATTTATCCATCTAATTTTAATATTTAATTCTGAAAATTTCTAATGTCATTATACCACTGCCAAATTCTTTTCATGTCGTTGTGGGTTATTGTTTTTTTGGGGTTTTTTTTTGGTTGGGTTTTTTTGTGGGGTTTTTGTTGGTGGTTGGTTGTTTGTTTGGGTTTTTTTGGTTGCTTTGTTTTGGGTTTTTTCTTTTATTTTCCAGAATTTCAGAGGAAAAAATATGCCTGTGCCAGAAAATTACATGAACAGCAAATAATGATGAGGATCAATACTTTGGAATTGTCAGATGAGATATAAAAATGAAACTTGCAATATAAAGCAGCACTTAATCTTTGTGTGCACAATA
Source organism: Corvus brachyrhynchos (assembly GCF_000691975.1). NCBI lineage: Eukaryota > Metazoa > Chordata > Aves > Passeriformes > Corvidae > Corvus > Corvus brachyrhynchos. Next base: position 9,041,065 of record NW_008237226.1, on the reverse strand, counting down.
TTAGATATCAGATTTGCCTATATGGCACCAACATGTGTTTATGCAAACAAAACATTAGAAAGTCATGGGGCTAATGAAATTGGGTTCTTGTACCTTTTTGTTGCCCCATTATACCTGCATTTCATAACTAATTGTCAAAAATTTAAGGAACTACCTCACCTCATTTCATTTTGTAACCCCAGAAGTAAGTACGCTTGTTATCACTTGATTTGCAACTACATTCATGTTACTAGTTATCCCTTAAAAATGGCTCTCATGAATAATGAAAATAAATCCCCTTTCTACTCCCATAGCAAGAGGTTTTAAGTGCTACCACCTGGCATCTTAGCAAAAGATCATAACAACCATGTTTTCTTACAATAGTTCGTTGAGAGGGTACATGGCAAGAATGAACAAATTTCTACGTTTAGAGCCAAATTAGAACCTCAGTCTCTACTCAGGAAAAAATCAATAGCAGCTTTGCCAGACCAAGACATAGCTGGCTGTTCTTAGAAGTATGGTTTATAAAATCTTTATTTTGTCTTAACTATTTTGGTCTTTGTTTGTTCTCTAGGAAGTTTAAAGTCAAACTGCTCTTCTTTCCCCAATGTGTGTTTGGCCTCCTTTTCTACATCTCCCATATATCTGTTTATTAATATCTTCATTTGTATTCGGCCCTTCACTCTTTCTCCCTCCTTAAGGTTCATTCATTTATCCTGTAATGCCCATTTATTACAACCTCATCTTTACCACTCTCTCTTTTTAACTCTGTTACTTATCTGTGTGATAGGAATTGTTCCTGCTTTACAAAATCAGTTTCTAATTCCATTTAGCTAAGTAGGTTCAACTGCTTTGTGTGGACATTGAAGCAGTTTAAAAGTGGCTAAAACAGTTTTAGCTTAACCCAATTAAACTAAATCAATTTTGACCACTCTTTAACCACTTTAAAAGCAACCACACAAATGAGTGCATCAATTTTGTCTAAATTAATTTAGATAAATCAGCAGATTTCACATCTGTAATCCCTTAGTATCTCTTTTCACATTCTTTCTCACCAGATCACAGAGTCCCACACATTTAATTTTTGATCCAGTATGCTAATTTCCAGACAAAGCTGATTCTGGAATACCTCTGAAAATGGTTTCAGATTATCAGACCGCAAAATACAAAATTTTAGAACAGAAACAATGGTTTCAGACAAACTCTGTTTCATTGCACAACACTGTGATTAACTTAATACTAGGGCACAGAATATATTCTTGGAGATCAAATTCACTCTCATTGATTAGTGTACATTTCAGCCTGTCAGAAAGGTTAGCAGGGCTTCTCAGAGACCAAATATTGGAAATAGCAAGGACAAATCTCGGGAATAAATTATTTAACAAGCATGTTATCTAGTTCAACCTCAGTCTTTCTTCTCTTCTCATTTCTGGGTGATAATAGCTAATCTTATTAACCAATCTTAGGGGGTTTATGTTTTAACACTTTCAGATTGCTAGGAATGAAGCATAGGACTTACAGGTAGAAGACTGCATACCACAGAGCAGCAACACAGAGGCACTAATTTTCCATGTTCAGCAATCGCTTAAACTCTTTCTGGAAGGGCAAATATGATCCTTGAATTTCTTCTGAGGGGAGGACTGAGTAAACATAACATGCTTTGGATGCAGTCTAGCTAAATTTGTCCAGCTGTGACATCCATATTTCAAAAAGGATGTTGAAAGATTCAAGGAAGTTCAGAAAAGTGTGACAAGAATGGTTCAGAAGGTTTAAGAGCTTTATTGCAAAAGACAGTGAAGAGACAACTTGATCAGTCTAAATATACCTTAGTGGGAAGAAAATACATGGTAGTCAGCAGTCTGTTAAGATAGCAAAGTTCTTCAAGATATAAGGCGAAACTAGACAAATCAAGGCTGGACATGAGCCACTGAAACTTAAAACCAAAGGAAATTAGGCAGATAATAATCTGCTTTCTTTCGTCACCTGAATTTTCAGATCAAGACGGTACCATTTCTGGAAAAAAAAAATTGTATAGCTCAGGAAGAAATAGTGTTTATTTAGGAATGGCAGTGTTCAATTTTATTTCCTATTTAGACAGGAATCATAATAAACTATATGTATGCAGTGAATTCTTCATCAGTGGGACCTTTTCCACATACTTCAAATATATCAGGGATTCCCTTTCCAAAGGAAATAAGGAGGGGAGGTAGCAGCACACAGGGAGGCTGTTGCTGGGGTTGCTGAAGTTAGTCCTTCCCATTCCAGCTTGCCAGAGCTACTCTTGCCTTCTCACTTCCTCTGCCTGTCTACGGTCATTTTCTGCTCTCCTGTACAGAATGTTACAGTGCTGTATGTGTATAGCAAAAGAAATTTCAAATGGCAGAGTAGATATATAAATGAAAATAAGCATAATTTTTTGAAAGCAACAGAGCAGCAAAATAATGCATAATAATAAGCATATTATTATTGAAATGTAATAATAAGATTTAAGGGTATCACAGTATAAAATATATATAATAGTATTATAGTGTCTCAATGACCACAGTACTTATTAAGCAAGCTTTTATTTGATATGTAATACTGTGGACTTCTTATCTGCATGTTATCATGAGAAAGAATTTTTTATGTAAAGGAAAATGTGTGGAGAAGAGGTGGGCAAATTTCTCATTTCTTGCAAAGCTAAAATATATAGCAGTTTGATGTTTAACAAGCTGGCCTGCTTGATTTGAACCATATTACATATTTCTTCATAGGATGGTTCATAATGTTTCCACAGTATTGTCAATGCAAATACTTCACCTAAAAGACTTTCTGTTCTTTAAATGTCTTCCATCATCACATCATCTCAATCTCCTCAGCCTTTACTCTGTCTTCTGTTTAAAATCTCAAAAGGTGATTGCAGTTGATATGTGCCATATGAGGCTTCACTGAAGCTATTTAAAGGCTACTGAATTTAAAAGACCCAATTGATTTGTACGACAATTTAGAAGTGGAGTTAATGGCAAGAATAATTTTGTAGTTCACAGAAAAAAATAATTGAAAATGGAGAAGAAAAAGAACATGTACATATGTGAAATACAGTTGAAAAGCAGCATAGAATAATTACAAGGTCTTCCTCACCCTTGGCTCATTGCTTAAACTGTGTGGATCTGTATCCTTTTGTGTACCATTTCTTTTTAACTGTATTTGAAGTTAAACAGCATGTATGGTGTCTTTTTTCTGTCAAAAAGAGTGACAGCTTCTATAATTCCCTTGTTTCACAGAGTATAAATATTCCAATGACTGTTTTGATGGCTACAGTCACTGAGTTTTAACATGTATATTTATTGGTTGCCTTGTTCTGATAATTTATGGTCAGCTGCCAAGAACAACTAAGCCTTGCAGTTAAAGATGTTTTTTCAAGTTAGACTAAAAAATAAGGTTTCTAAATGTAAAACATGTAAAATAACACAAAATTATTGTATTTGGGTGATAGAAGAAGACTGGGAAATCAATAATTAATTCCCCAAGAGGTGACTTTCTGGAAGCCCCTGCCTGCCATTAATTTGCATAAAGTTTCATATGCAGACTGCAGTTATGAAAATGTTCCTGAGGAATGTCTAGCTCCAGAATGTATTACATAGCTTTCCTGGTCATGTCAAGCTAGAAGATTGCATACTGGGCCTTATATTCTTCTTGAAAATATATAGACATTTACTCCTGGTGGGTGGAATATAAAACCCCCTTAGATGGCTACAAAAATCTGTGTTTTCTGCTAACCTGGATATATAAAAACATATATATTGAACAGCTAACCAGTTATGAACACCAAGTGGATTTAGGAGTCTTATATTTCTGTTCTTGATTTAGCTCTCAGGAGCAGAAGCAAAAATCGGTATTGTTAAGTACTTAACAGCTCGACTCCAAGGTCAAACTAGCAGCTAGTGTCTCAAATGGATGCAGAATGCATGATAATTGCAATGAAAAAATGAAAGCAGACTATAGTTTACTTGCAATGAGGCTCTTTGTAATTCAGTCACTATATAAAGATGTCTCATGTCAGTGCATATTTAGTGAAATGGTTAATGGGGTTAATGGTTAATAGTCCTTTTATTCCCAGTGTTGTGCCCAAAGCAGTGCATATCTTAACCTTTATGGTATTCAGAAAATTTAATATCACAAACATTTGGCTATGAAGGCACAGTCTTCATATGTGTAAAAGCTGATGATGAAGTTGTACCTTAGTTTGTTCTGGTTCAGAACAGGAATGAAAGTTTATCTTCTCTTAGATAAATACATTATTTACATCATTATCCCGTGTGCCAATACAGCATTATCCCATGTGCCAATACATTGTTATCCTATGTGCCAGGAATAGCATCACTTTGCAATATTATTTATACCATATGTAGGCTAAAGGACTGGAATGTCTTCAGCTTAGGGCCCCATCAGAGAGTGTCAATACGTTCCTCTCCAGATTTGCTTTTCTAGCCAGTTGGTTGAGACCTTATGTCCTGCTTTGTGCAGTCATTACCATTCTTGAAAGTGAGTGGCCCAAAAGCATGATAGAAATGAGAACCAAGGTTTGTTCTCTCAAGTATGGGTCAAACTGCAGCCTCTCTGGAAACTGGCATTTTTATGCCACAAGGGGTAAAATACCTTATAATTTCATCATGAAATTTGCCTGTGGATTTGCACTGTTGAACTCTTTATAAGCTACTGCTTGCAAACATTCCTTTGAGGATCATACAGAACTTCTTTGGTTTTTAAGGGTTTTTCACAATACTTTGTTTGAGCCAGATTGTACATATTTTGTTAAAAGGGAAAACAAACTCAAAACCCGTATTAGCACAGTTCTGCTTTCTATGGTGTACCTATATTTAGCTCTTGCAAAGGCAGCCAGATGAACTCAATATTTCCTAGAAAAACCAGGGGAGCTTTTTTTCCACCCAGACTTTCTAATAAACTAAAGGCTTGTCCCTTTACCTGGCCAAAGTTCTTTTAACTGTGCTTTTAAATTTGCAGTGACATAAGACATCGTATATATACTGACTGAATTACAAAGAGCCCCACTGCTAGTAAAACTATACATTTTTTTCATTACTATTACCATTGGCAAGTGCCTGCCAATAAGAATTATAACATTGACTAATTAGCAGTCACTACCAAGGCATAAATCACTACCATAGTCCCCAGTCAGTGGTTTTTCTCTCCATATAGGGATTTGATTGTGAAATTTTGAGACCCATGATCAAGTTCTTACTGATTTCATAGGTCTGATAAAAACACACAGTCCCATAGAATCCTTGAAGAATTACATGTTTAAATTCCAGTCGTTCTGGTCATCAGTCTGACTACCAAGTAAACCCCTGCAGGTAATTCTAGCTGTTGGTGCTATTTTAATATTAATTTGTGGGTTTTCCATATTGCATTATAAAATAAAACCCCCAGAATTCTGAGACTTACTGTTTTATTCTTGCACTGGATCAAGTTTTAAATAATATTTTGGGAAGCATCTAAGTACAGTGCGACATTGAACCTGAGTGGTGTACATCTGAGTATCAAAGGGTACCAGCCAGCACTGTCAGAATGCCATCTAGACATTAATCTCCCACATAAAGGGTTTACTAGCACTTTGCATGTAAGTTGTATAACTTGTGACCAGCTGCTTCCGTGTGCAGTGCGTAACTGATGGGAACATATGGCTTTAATTAAGTAGCCTATTCTAGCTGATTTTTAGGCATCTATCCACATGGCAAACAATATTTGTTGAATCCAAATCAAGTTTCACAGCTGTCTCTCGAGATAAACTGATTGACTGACATGAGCTGCTTTTAAACACTGTCAGGTTAGTTCCCATAACCTCAGGAGATTCAAATAATGGGGGAAAAAAAAGCTCAGCCATATGCATGAAAGCTCATATGACTAGACCTTATACATATATATATATATGTATGTATGTTTAATATTTCAGGCTAACCTTAACAGATTTCTGTAGCTACTGATGCTGGAATACAACAACTCGGAGACCAAATGATCAAGAAATACCCACATTTTTCTGATTTGGCTGTATCTTGTACAGTGGTTTGACACCAGCTTGAACTTTAGCAGTAAGGACATGCATAGCAATTGAGAAGTAGAAAAGGATAATTATCAAAGTGCAGAACTGGTGCCTCACTGGTTCATATCAGCGTAGAACTGGCTGGTATTACCTGGTATTAGGAAGAAAAGTCAAAAAGACAGCCACCAAATGCAATACAACCCTTGTTGAGTTAAATACACATTTGTTTATTTATTAAGTGCACTGAACGGCAGCTGAGTGAATCTGCATGTGATTAACTATGATCATGGAATGTATTTGCTGATGTAAAGGGAAGAATATAAAAATTATGAAATATGGAGAAATATTCACCCATCTTATGAAATTGCAAGTGTATTCTCAGTAATTTTTTTGAGCGATCCCTGCTGAAAGAGAGGGCAGATAATCATAGCTGATCTCATGTAATACACTGCCCATATGTTTTCCTAAAAGTTTCATGTGTAAAATTAATTTCTGTTTCATTGGCAGGACTGGGGAATGCTTTATATACCTAGCTACATCACTAGTTCTGTTTCAAAAGGTTCTGTTTTAATACACAAGAAGTAGAGAGGGAAACATGGGCTAAAAAGGATTATGAAAATAATTTTAGAGGCCATGAAATTCTTCTTGGGTAAATTAGGTACTTGGAAAACTGATTGAATCATATAATGAATTCTGATTTACTGATTTTCTATAGTATAGTGGTGATGGCAAGAGCCCAAAACTGACAAGTGCTGTGAGGGAAGGGTGAGAGCACTCTGAATGCCAAGTTTGGAACTCTGTATTTAATAAGCTCTCTCTGGTCTCTATGAAGATAAACCAAATACTGTGAATTTGAGAAGATGTATTAGCAGTGATAACTTTTTACAGTTCCTTACTTATACATCTGTGGTAGACCTGTGCTCTGTGACTTGCAACACTCTTTAAAATATTGTAGTGAGCTGGAATGTTAAGCCAGAAGAAATAGTCAAAGGATGGAAGTGAAGTATACCTTTCTTGACACATCTACACTGGATAGCAATATCAGCCAGACTGAGAAGAAAATGGGTATGTGACCCTTAAGCAAAGGAATAATGAAGGTACATGTAACCAGTAAATCCCTCAAGGCTTACTCATTCATGGGGAATAGGGGTGGAATAGTTTCTTTAGCCAGACAAGATGGTATAGCAGTTGGGAAAGATCTTTATTACTACAAATAGTCTTGAAATATGTTTTGTTGTTATTTATTATGTAATATTTCATTCTTGTAATGACTTCTGAATTTTAAATCAAGAACTTGCTCCTTTTTTGCTAGAATACTCTTTCATATTTAAGCTTATGTAGTATTTAGTGTGAACTGTGATGTAAATAAATATCAAATGCCAGATTTAATTAGAGCTAATAAACCCAAAGGAAGTGATGTTTCAGATAAAGCTTTTCATGCCTCCAATTCAGGACAGTCATGACAAGAACTGACCTTTTATTCTGTATTTGTATAGCTCTTCTTTGCCCTTGGGATCATGACAACAATTCTTAAATGCTGTGTTAATACCAATAATAAATAACTGTGGCCTGGCACAGGGCAACAGGAAGAACTTTTGGGAGGCAATCACAGTATTTTTGGCTGTTGAAGGCAGAATTTTTGTAGGGCAAGTGATACTGCTTTCTCTGTTCACACCAGAATTTCTAACCAAATAGAATTAATCTTTTAGAATTAATCTCTACACAGTTAGGTTCAGGAGCCTGGGGACTCTGGAGTGTCCATGTCAAACTGCTTTGCTCAGGGTTTTGCATTTGGAACAATAAATACCTGCAAGATTTATGGTTCTGTCATTTAGCAGCTAAACCATTGCTGTTTGGAAACCATGGCAGCAAGATATGATGATGTCAATGAGAAAATGACTGTGTATGAGACTGACACTAATAATGGTTAGTAAACTGAAGACAATTGTTTAAAAGAGAACTGTTTAATGTTGAAATATGAATATTAGAAGTAGTTCTGATCTGTGATCAGGGATGCTGAACTACTGAATTTGACTTGTATAATTGTGTGTTGGTAACTGAGCTCTGCCTAGTTTCAAGGGGAAATGACAAGAACTTTACACAGTGTTTCAGAAGATCAAATTAAAAAGTCAGTGTGATGATAGGACAAAGAATTGGTTGTTTTAGTCTAAACCTGGCCTGCAAGTATCAGCAAAAAATTTTAGTGCTGACTTCCTCTACATAGCAAAGAAGAAAGTAACAGAATAACAACACAAAAGTGATTTTAAATTTGCCTTTCCCTCCAAGTTTCTTGTGCACTGTGAATTACTGAGAAATACCGTTTCTACCTGTCATTGGTTTGCCAGTGCTCTCTCTCCAGTTACAGTTTTTCACAGCTCAAGGAGTAGAAGTTCTGTTTCACTGAAGAAAAGTGTGTTGCCTGCCAGTGTGTGATAGAAAGGTTTGGGGTTTGGTTTGGGTTTTTTACTTTATCCAGTTAACATGTCTTGTCTTGTTGGTTTGATTTATGAAACTGTGTTTTCCATCCCCTAGAGAACGAAAAGAAAATACTTTCCTGTAGGGTCTGCACCTGGCTGTGAGTTGAGTCCAAGGTACTCTAGCTTGTTGTAGCTGTTTGGCTGTTGGTAGTGCTTCCAGTGTGAGCGAGGAGTCTGACCCCTTCCCACTGTTCCATGCTACCTGCTCCTGGTGTAGATCAGCTTCATCTATACAGATCGCCAAGTTTGCTGTGTATGTAATTTCCATTATTGGACATATTTGTACCTTGCAGATTCCATTTTTTCAGTGGGATGACATCAGATAACTTGAGAATAAACATGGACGTAAGAGAATAAAACTGCAGGGGCATCTGTTTTGGGGATATTTTTAGCTGACTGGGACTGAACCATCTGAAGCCAGTTTTGTGTCATGGTTATGGAGGAGGCTTCAAATTCAAGCCAGCCCCTACTTTGCCTCCTGAAATTCACCACATTAGTGTTAAAGAGTCTTGTTCCGATATTTCGGAGATTTGGTGATAGGAGGAGGCTAAAATATAAACAGTCAGATTGGGTGAATAGAGATGAAGCTGAGCAAAATGTAGCAGAGTGATGAAGAAAAAAAGCACTAGGAAAACTTAGGGCACTGCTCAGTGTTCCAAGTCCCCCTGTGAGACAAGGAGTCTAATACTAAATGCTGTAATGCACTTTAACCCTATTAACGTCATAGAGAGTGTTCCTGTGGACTTTAATAAGAGTCCACACAGAGCCTTTGAGATTTTAGGTAAAAGGATTGGTCAAGGAATCCATTAGTGCTCCCATTACCATTATCATTGTTTTATTAAAAACTAAAAATAAAAAAAATCAAACAGAAACAACAAACACCATTTAGTAAACACATCTGAGGTAGTATTTTGACTACTTACAGACTCATTTATATTTCTGGTGGTTTCCTGTGGCAGTGAAATCCTGATAGAGAAGGGGGGGGGGAACCAAATAGCATAAAAACTAAAAGGAAACAGCAGTAACAAATATTATCAGTATTTCAGGAGGTTCTATATCTCTTCTTAGCAGTAGTATATATTTTACAGTCTTGATTATTTGTTTGTATGCGGAAGTTATGTACAAAATCACTTTCCGGAATTCTCACCATTGAGTATGTGAATATAAGGTTATCTAGACCATAATCTGTTTGTTTATTGAGTGCAGTCTCAGGATTAAATCTCTCTTTTATAATGATGAGTTGAAAAACATTTATTTCAAGCATGTTTAAGTAAAAAATGTGTGAATGTATGATAAGAGATGTATTGTATAACTAATTCATGTCAAAACCAAAATTTCACTAAAATGAAGATTTATTTTTGTTATGATTGTAGGGATAAAAGTACTATTCACTTAATGCATAAGGGCTTTTTTATCATTAGATTCACCAATATTAAATGCTGTATATTCAAAAAACCAAACATAGAGAGCAGGGTTGTTTCAAACTTTGTACACTTTAAACATTTGTGTAGTCAAAGAGATTCAGCAAAATCATTAGAAAATGCTTTTGAGAGATTTTTTTAAATGTTACAACATTACTCTTTTGGTTTGCTTGTGCATTCTTTGTTTTGGGCTTTTTTGTTTGATTTTTTTTCTTTGGGTTTGGTTTGGGTTTTTTTTTTTTAAGGATTGCATGTGTATACTTTGGAGTAAAAGAGTTCTTCTGGAAATGCATATCAGACATGTACCTAATATGCATAAAGATTGTTTTCACTACAGTAGCTTCACAGTTGCTTTATATTTACTAAAATGTATGGATACTTTTGTTCAGAGTACTTCTACCACTGTGAAGACTTTTACAATCTATCATTTTACTTCCAAGTCAAAGAATTTTCTCCCTAAAGTTGTTCCTGTGGTAAACTAAACTGCAAAGTGTTTATGACTTTTGTTGCAATCACAATTTAGTGTAATTCAAAACAGAAACCTAAGTAGAGGGAATTTCTTTGTAAGGATCAGAAAAATTGATGAAGTTATCAACTGGATATGAATATTTTTAGTAACAGTCTAATTTGATTCTCAGCTGCACCTTCTACCATACCACTGGTGATAGCCTGAAGTAGAAAAGTGAGCAGCTTTTCTCCAGGCAGGGTGAGGAAATCATTGCAGTAAGATAATTATTGAAAAGATTGCCACTCTGAATTTGTTACTCAGATAGTTTAAGGACAGTCTTCATTATAAAAAGAATGCAGATAAACAAGAATTTATGTTTGTAACAACTTTTGCTTTAATCAGTAGCCCTATACCTATTTTAATCTAAGTCACACAGGTTGAAGTTACAGAACTGGATGTTTCTTTTATATCTTCTAGATAAGGTAGCCATCTATTTGTTGATAGCTTAGAGGGCAAATCTGTAATATGCAGAGCTAAAGTTAATTTTATTCTTGTTATCTCTTGCAATATTTTTTGGTGAAATGTAAAGAGACTTCCTCTATATGTTGTCTCATGTTTCTTCCCTTTGCAATTGCTTGAAATCACTCTATTAACCTAATCAAGAGCTTTTAAAATTTCTCCATTCATTATCTCTTATAGTGCATTAGTTGGCAAAAAAGCAAACTACCAAAGTGCTGTTTATGTAGTTGTCCTAAGCTGGATGTTATGAAGTCCGTTTTGCCTGGTCATTTTTTTTGTTATAGCTTCATTCCCTGATGTATTCATCAGAAAAGAGACTCCATCGATAGTATTTGTAACATCTGCTGATGTAGGCTTTCATAACCTCTGCTGAAGAGGCTTTCAGGAAAATACATGAATTCTAGACTCATTAGCACTGTTGAACTTGGGGGATATTCTTCTGTGTGTGCTCTGTCTCTGTGAGCATAGCTGCAAGAAATGATGCTTTATTTACTTATTTTCAAATAATTCAGTATGGAGCCCTCTCTCATACAGCTGAAGAGTCAGGAGTAAAGGAGTGAAATAAATTGCACAGAAGTGCAGTTTCCTTGTAACTGAGGTAAATTTTGAAACCTCAGTCTACTATGAGTCAGTCTACTGTGACTGAATTACTAGACCAGGAAGTCTAAATTAATGTTTCTCTCTTCCTTGTTGGCTGAGGGGTTTTCGTAGCATCCTTTTTTGTAGTCATCCTTTTTCAATCTACAATTTTTGTTTTACTTGTATTATTTATCCTAGTGCTTTTAAATATATATATTTAAATTGATTAAGAGGCTAAATTGGCAACACTGATCTAGTAGGTTAGAGTGCAAACACATATGCTGAGTATAGAAAAGCCTTTAGTAGCTTTTAAGGTTGATTAGTTAAAATAAATAACTATTCTGTGATGTCCAGTAGCCAGAGAAGGTTTAACTACACAGCATTTTACTGTGAATAATTCATATGATTTAGCATTTAATAAATTGAACTTTTAGTCATGTTTAGAAGAGAAGCAAGAGTAATTTGTATGCATCGGCTACTGATTGTAAATTATAAATCTGTGGGATTGAGTTCAAATTTGTAATTGGTGGAAAAAAATCAGTAATTAACTGGGAGTACAGAAATGATTTTCTATCAAAGCTGTCTTCCACAGAGAATTCTTCTAAAGCTGTTCATGATTATAAGGGTTATGATACATGGAAACACTATAATTTGTAAATAAATGTCAACATGGTATAATCTGATTATAAAATGCTTTTGGAAATTAGAATGTTCCGATTGGGTAAAATAGTTGAATGCATAACTCTCTGCTTAGAGCTGCGTAAATCGGGTTCCACAAGAGAAGCATGCCTTGAGAACTAGGGTAGGTGTGAGTTATAGACAGTAGGAGCAAAGCAAACAAAATAAGATATTTTCATTCTCTGTAGTTGTAGTCTGAAGGGTAACAGTTTACAGAAACATAAACTTCATAGTGCTATAGTGCCCAAGTGCCTGCAGTTCTTAGCTTTTTCGGACAATTATAGTTATGATCATTAGACCTGATTTTTCAGTTGAAATTTATTTGTAATGTCTGTTTACTCATCTGTTATAAATATTTTGTGAAGTGTTTAGCACTTTTGAAAACTGTTGGAAGGGGATGTATTGGGTTTTTTTTTGTTTTTTAATAAATTCTTTATAATTCACACTCCTTTTCAGCAGATGACATAGGAATTAAACCTTTACTTTTGTAAATCAGCTACTTAAAAAATTAGCAGATTAAAAAAATAAAAGACAGCAAATATGCGGGTGTGTCCACTTCCTTATTTCACTCATGCCTTCATTTCCTACAGTGGGCAAATAAAGTGACATCTCAATTAAAAAGATGTACTACTAAGATTTTACATAAATTGGCTTGTAGAGACTCCTCAGATTGGTGACGGGCAGTGATTTGGTGTTTTGTTTTTTTGGTATTTTTTTCTCTTTGGGGGACTGGGTAGTTGGTGGAAAGAAAGATTGGTGATCCAGCTCAGATAGAAAGTCTATATCAATATTTGATTTTTCACAGGTCTACTGGAAGAGTTTAGCCATGTCTAGAGACATGGTGTTGAAAGAAAAGTAATCTATGTCCCTGGGGGCCGTCTGGGTACTGCTTTCTATTAAGTATTATTATTCTAACCTTATTGATCTGGATTTTTTCATCTGCTTCAGATTTTAAAGTAGAAAGGAAACATTATGGTAAAAACAAACCTTTTCTTGTACTATCAAGCTTTTAAGAAGTGTAGCTACATATGTTTCTTCTCCTCTTTGAAGTTCATATTTCTGTCTTCATTACTGTGAATTTTATAAAAATATCATTACAGATAGAGATGCATATAATTACTGAAAATGTGCAAGTGTTGACAGGATATGTTTTAGTTGTATGGGTTTGCATGAGGTCAGGTACCAGAAACTGGTTGGTCTGTTGTGGACAAATGAAAAAACAACATTTAACTGTAATGAAAATTATGACTTTAACAACTGGTTTCTATATGAAAACAGTAATGTAAGAGAATTCCATTTCTTTATAGTCCTATGTTGTGCTGCGTTAAAATTTCAACTGAAGATGAATTGCTTGTGGATCTGTAAAATAATAACTCACATATCTAAATGTTCTAAGGACTGTAAGAACTTCAACTCATCTTCATTTCTTTTCCTTTTGCTTGAAAAGTGTAAAATATAGCCTTGCTAGAACTCTGTGTGCAACTCTATTGGTATTATGGTAAATTTATTTTTAGAGGAAAAGAAAAGTGCTAAGAACGAGCATCGTCATGAAGATGCCATGTTTATTTGAACAGCAGATGAAGAACCAAATGATTAAGATAACTCAGTAGCAATTTCTTTTAAATTCAGTAGCACTTCTCAGCTAGGCAAGGTGACTTTCAACAAAGGTTTATAATCTCTGCTCAGCTATATGAAATTTGACTCAGTGCTAGAAACAGACCTACAAAATCAAAAATGTCATGAATGGCAGAAAGCAAATGAACCTTCCCTTAGTTTGCTTGCTTTGTTGGTCCTTCCCCATAATTTTTCACTCCTGTATTTCTGCACAGTGTTCCTAAAGGCTGAATTGCCTGCCTTCTAGTCACACTGAGAAATCTGGGCACAGGGGGAGAGCTTGAGGAGGCAGCAGGAACAAGTGAATAGATGGGAGCAGAGAGTATCAGAGAAGCAAAAGAAGATTTCTTTAAAAATATATATAAAAAAATGAAAGTGCAGATATAGGATGTCACAATACCTAGGAGAGACATTTTGCTCAAGCCTCAAAAATAGCAGGTGATAAGTTGCAGATACAATTCAAATTAAAATGATGCACATACCTGGCAAGGATTTGTAGCTTGTTTTTTTCTTACCTCAATCTACCCATCCTACATCACCTTTAGCTACATAGACCAGGGGACTGCATATCATTTAAATCAGTCTTTGGACTACTTTGAATGTCTTAAACTAATTTATCCCTCTCTTCACATTCTTATACAGGAGATAAACATATGGGCTTTTATTCCTGAAGCCTCCAAACATATTTTTTGAAGCAGAGTTGCAATCTAGTGTGGGCAAGTATTCACTGAATAAATAGGATTTACAGTATGGTTTATTTTTAGACTTGTATATGACTCTCTTTGCAGTAGAAATGCTTGCAAATTAATATAATTTCACAGTGAGGTTTAATATAAGAAAATTGTATTCCCATTTTACAGAACCCAGGGCCTGAGAACAAGAATTTAAAAGTACCTAAATCTCCAGGAAATCTTGTTTTATAGTGAATTTGTTTGAAGAAACACAGGTAACATTAGGTGATGGTCTAGAAAAACTTCCTTATTTTTAGTTGTTATATTGGCTTCCTGCAGAAATACTTTCTATTTAAGATTATGTATCTAATTGTACTGTCTCTAGAAATTGCTGTTCTACTAGGGACTTCTAGAAATACAGAAGGCTGATGTACCCATCTCTGTCAGTCTTTCTCAGTTCAAAGAGTGACTTGAAATAAATTTTTTTTTTCTCTCTGCTTATATTTGTGTTTTTAGCAAGACTATTGTATGAAAATTACAGGTGGGATTAGTAGGAGAATTGATTTAAAATGTATTAAGATGGGCCCTTTTGCTGCTTTGCTACTGTCAGTTTTCTTGGGCATGAAATTCTTGGACAAAATATTTTGTTTCAGATCTGGTTTTGGAGTGGTTTGTGTTTTGGTTTTGTGTTGTTGTTGTTGTTTTGTTTTGTTTTTATTAAAGGGATAAAATGCATCTTCTTTGATTTTTCAAAGAAGCTGAAGGAAAGATTTACAAGGTGAAAGGTCTTCAAGTCATTTTATGAGGGCCACATCCATTGAAAAAATGTATGTATCACTTGGGAATTTTTGCAAATCTAGTTCTTTGTCTAGGAACTCTGTGGGGGGGAAAACCCCCTCCTTTAATATAAATACCTTAATCTTCAATCAATTAATATAAATTAATATGATATTTTACATTTTTGTAGACAAAACAAAGAACTCAAAGTTGTATTAATTCCTACTGTAACCAATCAATTAAAGAAAGAAAGTCATTGTAGGAAACCCAGCATAATAATAAGTAATAACTCTTATACCTGAAGTGAATGAGAAAAATTAACTTTTACTTTTAATTAAATATCATGCCAAAAGGTATTCAAGCCATTCTGACATATGTAGAAGATAGAATAATAAAGTACAGACCCAGTCTTAATCACTCTGCATTATTAAACATTCATATACTGTCATTAACAGTACCTGTTATAATCCATGTCATTTTGTGCCTTGCAAGTGAAGCACTCATCTCCTTTCAAATACTAATCACAAAAGCAGATGCTTAAGGTACTTGAATAACCCTTTTATTGCCATGCTTTGCACATGTGTCTTCAAAGTGACTCTGAGCAATGTCAGTGAAGAACATTATAAAAACCATATTATGCCTGGCTGTGGTGTGGAGGACTTCTCCATTTATATTTTAGGCTGATGCAAATACTGGATTCCAATTCAGATCCATCTCACATGGACATTTTTCTCAGTATTTGCCAAGGTCTCTAGAAAAGTGTGACTTACAGTCCTGCAAGATATCCTGTTTTGAAATTATTTTTATTTTTCTAATCACTAGAGATTTGAGGTTGCAATGTACTGTCACATTTTCCATCAGTGAACTGGAGTTGATACACTGCTTTCTTGGTGTGAACCAAACAGTGCATGTTTTAAACTTGCCCAGTTGTCATAAATAAAATAAGTCACTTTGTAATAGAGATGAGATGATGTCCTGCTCTTCAGACTACATAAACCTTATTGTCTGTATGTAGGGCCCCTAACAGAATAGTATTTTTTCTTACCTTTCCCTCTGTGATGTTAAATCATTTAACATTGTCCTATTATACCTCTTTGAGGTATGTAATTGTCCCCTTGTTATGGGCAATTTGAAATACTGATGTTAATGTGGTCTCAATCATTATGCCTCTACTTAAATCTCCTACAGTAATTTTTAAGGATTGTGGAAGATAAATGGTTTTCATTTTTTTAGGTATTTATTCATTTTACTATCCTCCATTGCTGTCTTAACACACTCATGCTTAAGAGCAGAAATTACACGTGTAAATACTAAAATACAGGAAGAGACTTCTGAAGTTCACTACATTAGCAAAATGGAAAATGGAGAACATTATTTTTCATTTATGTCATAATGGTAGTAGATTTATGCATACTAATACCAGACAAATCGTAATAACAGGAGCTAAGTCATTTTGAGGCAGAAGTATATGAATTACTTTTTTTAGTTGACAGTTTCCCAGTAAGTGAGTTGAGCAAGGTCACAAAGACATACTAGTACTTTTTAACTCCCAGAAATGTGCTAAATGACCATAAACCCTTGCCCTTCACTGTAAGTGTGTCTTAGATTTCAGCATAGAAATTTGTGACCCACTTCTTGTAGAAGCTACTGCTTTAGTTTTAAGACTTGGTAGGAATGTGGTTTTGCCCAGTGCCATACTGAAATGTGAAAGTTAGAAAGATTACTTATTTTTATAGGAAGACTGGATTTTTTCTTGGGTTTTCATTTCCAATTACTTATATTTTTATCCACATTTAGATTCACCACTGGAAAAGAATAGAATCATTCTCTACCTGTGGATAAGCTCAAGAGATACTCCTCTGAGAAACAACTCCTGCATTTCTTCCTTGTTTTCTGTCCTCAGCCATCTTTGCAACTTCATTAATTTCAGACGTGATCCCAGTGAAATAAAGTGTACCATGAGCATATTGTATATTGATGTCAGCATCAGGCTGATTCCTAAGAGAAGTTAAAGACACGTGAAGTTCCCCATAATTTACGAAAATTGGTACCTGGTGTAGGAGAGATGCTGCTTTTGAAAGAAAAGCAGAGAGAATTCAGCTGTCAGTCTAATTCATAGTAATAGTGCATTAACTATCATACATTTAGTTTTGAAACAGCTAGAAGATGGCACAATTTCTTGTCCATCAAAGTTGTCTTGGGAGGTAGAGATATGCAAGTTTAACAGACTGATATGTAAACATAACAGACATATCAGTAAAAAAAGAGTTTTCATGAGTTCTGCTGCTTGAAAAACACTTTCTTAATATTCAATCATCCACTCTACTTTTTAATCCCTTTTTTTGAGTACCTCATTGGCATAATAATCTCTGATAAACAGTGCTTTTGATTGTTATTTTAGTTTGTTCAACTTTCCAGCTCTTGCCATCGAGCAATGGCTGTTTAAGTTCTTTCTTGACATCTTCATAATTCCTGTTCTTAAACACTTGATCTCCAAAATGTCTGTGTCTTTTTGAATAGTCCTAGCATTTTGTCCAAAATTTTTGGTCTTTTCTTCAGATATAAGTAGCTGTCATTTGGAGGTTTCTTGTGGGTCTTCGTTCTGAATTTTTCTCTTTCCCATTTTAATCAGTGCTGTTGTTTGCAGCTCTTAATTGGTTAGCCTGAGAAGACGGATGTCATTCATTAGTATGTTTTTTCAGTATCCTCCTACATAGAATAAACATTCCATTGTCATCTCATAATGTCAAATCCACCATGGCTTCCAGGTCTAAATAGGGCAAGTTTAGGATAGAAATGGGCCTTCTTTTGGATTCCTGAACCATTTACGCTATCTGCTGTTGTTACAGCTGCCCTAGACAAACAGGAAATATGAAAGGCTTTTACTTGCCCAGCTATGGTAAGTATTATAGAGGGCAGATGGATGCCATCACCAAATATTTATCCCTCTGCTTAACGTGCAACATCCCTGTCATCTGCATGTATATGTAATTTATTCTCCTTTGTGTGCCTGATCAGTTTAACAATCCAGGCAATAATTGTGGTTTTGATGCCACTTACTGAGCCAAACTTATTTTTCAAGATACAGTGTGAAGAAGAGGTTTAAATAACTGTACACTTATCATTTACTGAAAACTACTTGAAACTTTCAGCTCTTGGGGCAAAAATATGTTTTGCTCATGTAAACATCTCTGCTAGCCTATTTTACGTATAGTTGTACTGCTAGATCCTTTTAAGATTTGACAGGTTCTTTCTGTAAGGTTGAAATGTTCAATATGTTCAAGACACACTGCAAAAGGAAAGAGCTATTTTAGCAGGTCCTTGACAATCACAGCTTTGTTTTGGATTATATGCTCCTTTTTTTCTCCCTGAATTTTGTTTTCCATTTCAAGCAAACTGCTCTCTTTTGGTCAGTTCCTTGCACAAGCCTAACAACAGGCAACTGCTAAAGGTAACACGGGTTTTCCACCTCAAATATTTCTACAATTCTCTGTGATTCCTTATATATGAATCTTTATAATCTGGAATCTGTAATATGTTTATGGGCCTTTTCCCGAACCTATTGAAATCTGTAGTAGACCTTCTGCTGTTGTTGTTTGTTTTCTTTCAAGGGCACCAAATTTGTCTTCTTACTTGCCAGATTATTTGGCATATGCAAGAGGCATCCATCAAGACATGTCTTAAAAGACTATAGTTGATAGTTGTGCATTCTATTGAGCACTGGTAGGTACACTATTGAATCAGCCCAAGTTATCCGCAGAGAATCCACTTTTCCTTACCACTGAATTTGTAAGGATGGATCATTTAGTAAAGCTAATTAAATTGCAGCTGGCAACATTTTCTCTAAAAATTCATACTATTGCATGGTAGGTGAGCAAAAATATCTTGGACCATTGGATTGATGCTAACGTAGAATCAAATATTGTTGTTTGAAAATAACATTTAGTATGTATCATAGGAATAAAGTTTAGTATGTATCATATTTTAAAAAATAAGTGAGCATGTTTTATTTTTTTTCAGATAGTCAATTCTGCTTACAGAACTGAGTCTGTCTCTTGTGGAGTTTTTTCCCCCAACATTTAGAAAGATAAAAATGATAAATAAAATAACAAACTAATGTTTATGTTGCATGGATGTACATTTACTAGCAGGGAGCATTTTTAAGAAAAACAGAATTTATTTGACAGAATTTTCATTTGGAACTTGAATTGCAGATGTTTGTATCAAAATCTTGATTGTAGAATTTCAGTTCATCCTGACAGGACAGAAACATTGTCAATGTAACCTTTGTATGCAATTAACAAACTGAGCTCTATGCTAAACATCCATAATGAAAATCTGTGGAGATTTAAGGACAAGAACCAATCACTGAAATGACATGTAAAATCATTTCAAGTAACTAATGATCACAAAGATAACTTAATCTTTCTTGGGCAGTTTGTAAGCAGAAAATTAATTAATTCTGTTGGTTAAAAATAGCTGGTTAATAATTATTAGCTGCGCTAGAGGACTGAAGAATTTAAGTGAAATTTGCGTAGGCAAAATCATTGCTTTGGATTTTCAGATGTAGCTGAGGTACACTGTTTGTAAAAATTCCAGGCAAATTTAAATCAGAGCTGTTTTGTAGTTCCATGATTATGGAAAGATAAGGTTTGTAAAGCTCCAGGTACAGTTGACTGTTCCTAGCCATGGGTGTATTCATGATGCTTTGAGTAAGTCCTGTGAACCTCCACAGTAGAAAAACATTTTGTTCTTTTATTTTTTGTGCCAGTTATATAATCTGGGAACAAGATAAAGGAGGAGGATGTTGATACAATCTATGTGCAGTTTTGCAGCACAGGCATTCCCTTACCCAAGTTCCCTTACCCAAAGCTAATTCTCTGCTCCTCAGATCAGGATCTTTGCTGCACACTATTACCACAGCAGCAAGCAACAAGTAAATGGGTCTGGGAAACTGGAGCCTGTTTTCATCACTGTGCTTTTTTTTTCCCTTTTTTAAAAGTTGTTAAATGAAGCAACAAAGAAATGAACAGAGGAGTTCTCCTTAAACTCAACTGTCATTTTCCTCTTCAGGAACATTTTTTATTTTAAGGATAATTTAGTGAAAGCTGGATTATTGATGACAATTCTCTATAAACATGAGCTTTTAAGATCAGGATGGACAACTGTTTAGACCTTCATGGCTGGGAATCGTGCCATTACTACCCACAGCCGATGCACATACATGGCTATTTGGCTGTGTACCTTGTGCCATCTGTTCAGGTGGCATTTTGCCTGCTCACAAATTGGTTAGACCTGTGCCAAGAGCAATTGCTCTAGATGGTTACACTGCAAAACACTGGAAGTAGTTCCTATTTTGTACGAAGTCTCTCTCTTTTGGACACCACTTTAACACTTGGTTATATCCTGTAGACATACCTGTATACTGCAGTGATTAGAAACAGAAAAAGTTTATGTGCTCATCCTAACTCTTTTTTACTGCTGAAGCTACCTTTTCTAAACCCTTAGAGGGGGAAACAAAGTACATTTCAATTGAGTTGAATGTGTTTCTCCTTGTTTTCCATCTGAAAAATATTCATTCATTACAAGTTGGCAAAAGCTAATCAAAAGCTCACAGAAGTTAATAGGAATATCTGCACTGATAGAGTTGTAAATTATATTTAAGTTTGCTTGCTAGTGGACCAAGGCAAATCATCTGACAGTGGCTACTTGCAGTCAGTTGGTTGACTTCTGGAAAAAGTTTCTGAGCGGAGTAACAGGTTACAGGATTAAATTCAGCTGAGATATACAGCAACTAAAAGTTATCACCAAGTGACATTTATACAACCTATGGAATAATTCTGCTGAGTCCTCTCTATTGAATAGATATCCATGTTATACAATTGGCACATTTGTTGACAGCCTCAACTGTGAACCATGGAAGTGAACTTATTGCTTGCCAGCAGAAGCAGCTCCTGTAGGTAAGAGCCAAAGGAAATTGGCAAGGAAACCTAAGCTTGGTGGATAAATATAGGACTTTATGTAAAAAATGCTGTCATCCTGCCAGTTTTCATAGCCACTAATATAAATTTAAAACCAAAACTAAAATAATGTTTTTATTTCTAACAAGAGGTACAATGTAGAATTCAGAGTATGTGGAAGTGTAAAGCAATTATTGGCCTGTTTGTCTTTGAGTATAATTAACTGTAGGAGTATTGTTTTTTTCCTTCTGTGGACTTCTCCCTGTGCATGAATGTCACTGCTCAGTTTGAGCATGCTTAGTTGAATCAGGATGACATCATTTACGTGGGTGAGTTTCCATATATTGGTTAGTGGGAGATATGATATTTTGCTGATTATAATCTGGAAATGTTGCCAAAGCCCTTCATCTTAGTTTCACATAAGTAATACTGACTAGGTTTTGATTCCTGGAGAAAACCCAATGGGAAAGAGCTGGGTAAACCTCAAAAAGGAAAGCTAAGAGATCAAAAGTCAGAACTGTTTGGAGTGCAGGATGTAGTCGCTTGTAATTTGGGTGGGTATTTTCTTGTTTTCACAAACCACTATCAAGATAAGATAAAGATAAGATAAAGTATAGAAGAACTTGCAATGTACTTTAAAGTTCATTACAAATTTTATATTGTGCAGCTTCTGTATTATGAGGTGATGCATACAGCTGATGACCAGAATCCTAACCACCTGAATATCTGTAAAAAACCTTCTTTTCTCATTAATTTATTTAAAAGAGGTTGTTGTTCGACTGCTGTTATTTCTCACTGAAAGTTTCACTCACAGAGCAGTTGATATTTGTTCCCATGATTCCAACCATTTGGTTCCATTACTCATAACAGCTGAAATGTTGTCTAAGGACTGTATCAGTTTTGAATGTAGAGAATGCTTTAGAAGGTCTGTTACTGCACATTCACTCCACATTCATACAACCTTTTATCCCATTTTAGTATGTCAAACAAGCAGCATTGCATGTTCCTTGTTCTAATTAGGGTTAGTAATTCAAATTTTGTTCCGTAAAAACAGATGACAAAAACTGTAGAGGTGAAAAAGATACCAGTAATGATTTTGTAAGAGTTGATGCATTTGGTACTTTCCCATTTATCTGTAGGAAAGATGGTTAATACTGAAATCGATTGTGTTCACACTGAAGCTTTGTGGTGGTACAACCGTCCCCCCAGCCCTCCTCCTCGGGCTGCACTGTGATCCCAGAATAAACTACAGAACTGGCAGGACATACATGTGTACTGCAGTAGTACCATAAGGGTAAAAAGCAAGATTTTACATCTACTTCTTTTTCATAGTAGAAAATTTTCTTTTTGTAGGAATGGTGAAACTTTACTCTTTTATGTGGCATAAACATGCTAGCAATTTGATGGGCAAAGTAAAAGCTGGTAAATTCTCACAGGTCTAGTGTGCACTGCATTCTAAGTTGAAAATTGGACGTAGCTGAATACTGAGTAACCCTTTAGCTGAGGCATTCTGAAGTAATTTGAATAGCAGTATTCTTCAAAAATCCCTGAAACATTGGGAACCGATTTGTTTTACTTCCATGCAAATGAATGGGAATTTTCCTTTCACTTCACTGGGAGTAGGGTTGAACATTTCTTGAGTTGACCAGCACAAAGTAACATTTATAGGCAGAAAAAGGAGAGATTTTTTCAGCTCCGACAAGTTCATTTTTAAAAGGCACTTTGCTGTAACCATGTAAACCTATGTAACCCTACAGTTTGTTAACACTGAACTTTAATGGGTCCTGATAAGAAGCCAGTCAGTGGATATCCATTTAGCTGGTGATGATCTGAACTCCAGCTGATTGTCCTAGCAGCTGTGTGACTTCATTACCATTAGAAAGGCATGCAGCCAAGCCAGCTGGAATCCAAAGAGGCTACTCAATTCACATAGCATGTCAGTTTTTTTGGTTTACGTATCAGAATTACAAAAGACCAAAAAAACCAACTGAATTTTAAAAAAACCTACAAAAAAGATTCTTTATGAAGATACAGTGTAAGTCAAAGTTTAAAAGCATTACTATACAAAATGGAGGCTATGTTGTCATACAGATGTTGGGGTTTTTTCATGCCACGTTATAGCTGTTCATATCTCTTTAATGAAAACTAGACAGAAAATTTGCACTTTTGGCTATAAACACAGTGCTATACTCTAATTCCTCATTTCTTAGTTAAGAAAGCAACATTTTGTTGTCTTCTGTATTAATGTTTTGAGAACACATTATTAGCTTCTCTTATTGTTAGCAGTCAAAAAAGTCTGCTGCTCTTTGACAATACAGGTTTGTGAAAAACACCCAAAAACTGTTGTAATTCATAGTATTTAACTGCTAGAGACAATATTGCTGAGGAATGGTTTTATTGCTGGCTGTGGATATTTTTAAAGTGTAGAATGGTACAAAAG
Organism: Corvus brachyrhynchos; assembly: GCF_000691975.1. NCBI lineage: Eukaryota > Metazoa > Chordata > Aves > Passeriformes > Corvidae > Corvus > Corvus brachyrhynchos. Next base: position 9,017,462 of record NW_008237226.1, on the reverse strand, counting down.
CCTTAACACTGGCTTATACATACAGCACACTGCAGTCTTCTGCTAGAAAAAAAGAAAAAAAAAAGCCAATACAAGAGAAGCACATTGTAATCTACAAGAAGGGAATGAAGGAGAACCTATGAAACTACAGAGCTGCTTTTAGGTAGGTGCAGATTCACTTGAGTAGTGTGTGCAGTTTTGGGCCCCACGATTTAAGAAGAATGTTTGGGTACTTGCATGCATCCAGAGTACGGCAGCAAAGCTGGTGCAAGAGCTGGAAGGCATGGCCTGTGAAGATCAGGTAAGGATACTGCCTTTGTCTAGGTTTGCAAAAAAGACATCAAGGAGTGACTTCATTCCTCTCTGTTGCTTCTTGATGGAGGGGAAGTGGAGAGAGAGGTGCTGATCTCTTCTCCATTATATCCCATGATAGGATGCATGGAAGTGGTAAAAAGCTGAGTCACGGGAGTTTTAAACCGAACATGAGGAAACGTTTGTTTAAGGAAAGAGCAGTCAAACCCTGGAACAGGCTTCCTAGAGAGAGAGATGGTTGAATCCCTATGCTTGTCAGTGTTTAAGAGGAATTTGGACAAGGCCCATAATAATATACTTTAACTTTTGGTCAGCCCTGAAGGGTTCAGGCAGTTGGACTAGGAGACTTCCAAATTGCAGGTGCCTTCCAACTGTTTAATTCTATCCTATTCTAAATGGTCCCAGGAACTATTTTCCTAAGCTTGTGTCTAAAGCAAACTTTTATTAATGAATCTGTTATATTCAAGCAAGCGAAGAGGAAATGCATATAATTATATGCTTGAAACTTAGGGAAATATTCCTGTGAAACTAGAATGGGTAAAGACTCATCTTGTTAGTCAAGGAATGTTATTCCTACTTCATATTAAATTTCTTTTTCCATGTACTGTGAAAATAATCCATGCAAAATGGGCTTTTCTGTATTAATTAATTACATTGTTAGTCCCCATATCAGTCTGCTCTGTTCCTTGCCTGCTTCCATCAGAACAATTATGTAGGCTAAAATCCATTGGTATAGAAAACAGGTGATGTAGTTTATGTAATCATAAATTAGAAGGAGAGGGTTGGTGGTCAAGTTATGTTTACTGTTTCTTCCAATACAAAAACGGACAGGCACCAAATGAAGTTACTAGATTGCAGTTTCAAGGCAAACAAAACAAAGTATTTCTCTATACCACTTGTAAATCAACTGCAGAACTCCAAAGATGCTTGCAGTTCATTTGATCAAGAGACCATGAAATTCATGGGAGGGACATTTGGTAAGAACTACTCAGCAGAGATCTCTGGCTCTCAAAGAATATTTCAGTTTAGAAGGATCCTCTGGAGATCCTCTAGATGAATGTCCTGCTTGTAGCAAGTCTGATCAGATCACTTTCCTTAGAGACTTCTCTAATTGAAGCTTGAACACCTCCAAGAATGGAGATCCCACAACCTGTCTGGGCAGTGTTTAACTTGTCTCTTGTTGCCTTTCATCCTATCCTGTGCACCTCTTACAAGAGTCCATCTGTCTTTTCTGCATCAGGTAGGTGTAGACAGCAGTAAAGTCTCTTGTCACCAGCTTTTTGTGAGGCTGAACAAGTTGCCTCAGATACTGCTCAAGTGGTATGTGCTTCAGCCCCTGAGCAGCCTGCTATCCCTCTGTTGAATATATTTCAGTGTCACAGAATCACAGAATTGGTCGGGTTGGAAGGGACAACAGTGGGTCATCTGGGTCCGACCCAGAGCACATGGCACAAGATTGTGTCCAGACAGCTTTCAATATCTCCAGTGAGGGAGACTTCATACCCTCCCTGGCCTCTCTGTTCCAGTGCAAGGTCACCCTCACAGTAAAGAAGTTTTTTGTCATATTCAGGTGGAACTTCTTGTGCATCAGTTTCTGCTCCTTGCCTCTTGTCGTATTGCTTGGCATCACCAGGAAGAGCCTGGATCCATCATCTTGACATCTTCCCTTCAGATACTTGCAGACATGGTCTGTCCATGTCTTTCCAGTATTGGGAAGCCCAAGACCAAATAGTGCTCCAAAGATGAACAGAGAGGGAGGGTCACTGCCATGTGCATGGATGGTGGATACACTCTTCTGATGGAGCACAGGATGCTATTTGCTTTCTTTGCTGTAAGGGCACACTGGTAACTCATGTTCGTATTATAGTCCACAAGGACCAGTGTATCCTTTTCTGCAGATCTACTTGACGCTCATCACCAGCTTGTATGGTAGCCTTATTCCACCCAGATGCAAGTCTTTGCATTTGCTTTTGTTGGAATTCAGGAGTTTTCCATCAGCCCAGTTTTTTTAGCAGAAAGAAATCTGGGGGGGTCTGAGAGAGTATAATGAGTAATTACCACTTTGCGCTTACCTTTCTAAATTTTGCATTAAGAAGCCACTTTTAACCCCAACAGAAAACAGGACACTGGACTAGGTGGAATTACTGTATAAGCTCTGCTAACCTCTCTTAAAGAATAGATGTAAGTACCTCCTTGCAGGTCTCTGGCTGCTGAGTGAGTGGAGGAACTTTCCTGAATGCTCCAGTAAAGAGGACATAGGGGTATGGCCAGATATAATTGAATCATAAAATATGGGATTTTGAGTCAAGTAGTAACTGATAATATAGAGGTTTGGGTATAGACTTGGGGTTTGGGTTCTACTTTATGTCTAAGATTGAAAGCTAGGTATTGTGGATTCTTTATGTCATTTAAGTGCCTCAAAGAAAACAGTATTTCAGAGATCTTTAAAGCAGAAAATTTAATGAGGCCTGCATAGATATTTAAAAACTGGTGTCAGTTTGTCAATCGCTTCACTTTCAGCTCTGAACTCTATCCTTGGATAGTATGTTTGTGCTTTTTAGGTAAGGTTGTAGTTTGCTTTGGAGTCAGAGAAATTTCATTATTTATAAATTTTTTTCCTTGAGATAGAACGATATAAATATATAGATATAGATGTTTTGTTTGTTTGTTTGGATTTTTTTGTTTAATATACACTACAGGAGTAGTTGAGGAATAGAAGGTTTCCAGTGCCTGAAAAAGAAGTCTTCTCCCATCATACAAAAACAACCCGACCAACCAACCAAAACCCCAAACAAAAAAAACCCAAAAAACAAAACAACCCCACCAACACCTAAAAAATATAAAAGAATATAATAGTTCAGCTGTGCAGTTCAACCTAAGCCACATTTATAAGAAACTTGATTTCTGAAAATTTTTTATTAATGAGATACATTTAAACATATGACTCAGTCCATTCGTTTTCAAAACTGTAACTTGGGCGTTAGCTGTGAATATATTTACATAATTAAATTATTACTTTGTCAATAGCAGTGTTTGTAAATTAATGGAAATTTGTTGTCTTGAACAAGAGTTTGAGAACCAGACTTTTGGTCAAATGCAAGAAGAAAAGCAATTTTCAAGAAACCATTGGTATGACAAAAATACCCCCCCACCACTGACTCATATCTGTTTTGTGCTAGTACATTGGCCATCACAGGAATGAAATTATCTTTATCATTAGAAGGTTAAGTTTTAGTTATGACTGCATCCACAAAAGGGCACAGCCACAAAACTCTGAAATCGTACTTTTGCTCCAAACAAAATCATTGCATAGCTGTTCAGGAGTTTGTAAAGCAGATATGCTTAAAGGCACCCTATTGTTTCATCCATGCCAATTGTATCTAAAAAGAACTTCTTCATGTAAATACTCTAAATAAACATAATTACATTAGTATTCTAAATTTTTTTTGCCTGTATATTGTCCCTCCCAAGATGATTGATATTAGACATTGCAAAAAAATTGTTTATAGTAGACTGTTGTTCTTAAAGTTGAAATTAGAAAAATGCTGTTTCAAAAGGAGAAAAAAGAAGGCATTAGGTTAAATATTAATTTGAATGTCTACAATAATGGGTACATACGCTATTTAAGGAAGTCATTATTCCACTGTGCAGTCAACAAGAGTATTGATTAGAATTAATTCACTACAAAAAGTCTCCAATCATTTTTAACATAAGTTTTTCCTCTTTAACAGTACCCTGAAGCTTGTCTTTTTCGTGGTCAATTTAGCAACAAATTTGCAATTAATCATTTGTTGATTGCAATGAATGGTCTGTCGATAATATGTAGCTTACATTGCTAAAAGGCTTATACAGAGCTTTATTGTTATCCTTTTGTCTTGGGAACACTTTGTCTAGCTCTGTTTCCTAGAATGGATTTTGAATAGATATTTTGAAGTAACTCATGCCAGTTTTAAAGAGACACTACGGACTGCTCTGAGAGTATTAATCGAGATAGGCCCTAACTTTTCTCTGGCATTACAATATTTGGACATCTGTTCTGACTCCTTACATGCGAAGTAGGACACATTGGCATAAATGAAGGGTTTCATTATCTTAAATGTCATAACATTTGTTTGAATTATTTTGTGTAGATTTTAAATGCTGAAATTGTAATCTTGGTTTTTTTATAGATTTCTTTGTCCTTTCAAAAGACTATAAAAATGGAAGCCACTTAAAAATTCCACCCATAATTCTGAAAGCATAACTTACAATTTGTGCTATAACACTGAAATTGATGTAGATGATACTTTAATAATTTTGAACAGTGTAAGTATTTTTACTAAAAGAAATCTAAAGAAAAAAATGCTTATTATTCCAGAAACAAAATTGTTGTCACAGATAATGTGTACATGAAGGCCATTATGAAATGCCTCTTTGAGGAGTGTTGACATAGATTAATTTATTTGGAACGTAATGGCAGTTTGAAGGGCAATTTTCATTTTATCAGAAAGAAACTGGGATTAGCTCAGTTGCTTGGAGCATGGTGCTAATAATGCCAAGGTTGTTGGTTCGATTCCTGTATGGGTCATTCACTTAAGAGCTGGACTTGATGTTCCTTGTGGGTCCCTTCCAATTCAGAATATTCTGTGATTGTGATTCCTAAATGTGTGTTACATCCATTGTCCTTCAAACAGTCTCTCAACAGTATATTCTTCTGGCTAGGAAATAGCTTTGAATACAATGTACGTAATTGAAACTGAATGAAAGATTAATTCTGGTTCCAGGCTTTTGCAAATGTTTGGAAACATTTTGTTTGCACTGATCTTTAAATTGCATATGTTTTTATAGGTTTTGATTTTTCATTAGCAAAAAAAAAAAAAAAGCCCAGTAGTAAAAGTAGGGTTTAACTGATTTACATCACCCTTATTAATGCTGGTATTATACAAAATAGTTGCAAACATTAAGGTAATCTTACTCTGAGATAGTATCTGATGTCGTATGGATGTGATATTTATGCTTGAGGAAAAGTTAATATTAACAACATTTGTCTTGGCTAACATTATAAGGATTACTTATTACAAACATCAGCAAGACAAGTGTCTGCTTACTGTGCAGCAAATTTGGGAATTCTGGCTTGTCATTTAGTATTGATTACATTATTTAAGTAGTTGAGCAAAGCAGCACTTTACAAACAGGTGCTCTTTGATTTGCAAATTTATAAAAATCTAGGAGCAGCTTTCAGCCTCCTGCACTGTTGTTTTTTAAGGTAAAAAATTGAAAGGTGATTTGACTATGCTTCCATTGAGACCAAAGATTTTTTTTTTTAAAACTTCTTTCTCATGAAGCAGATTGCTTTATTGTCAAAAATGATGGGGTTCTCCATCTGTAAAATATATTTATAGCATAACTGTCTGGTCTAGAGTTCAGAGAAACTTCCCCATTCATGTTGTTTGCAGTGAAGATTTGTGGACCTAACTTTGTATGCTTTAGTTGTCTCCTGAACTCACTCTGCTCATCCTGCCTCTGCACTGCAGCTGTCTGCACCCTTAGTTTGATCATTTGGGGAGTAACTTCGTAAAGCAGATCACTAATTTGGGGAATTGTACCCTAGTATTTAGTGTAAACAACTTAGCCTTCTAGAAAACCTCATATGTGTTGTAAATCCTGAGTAAATGGGTCTTATGCAAAGAGTTTTTATGCAGATATAGAATCCTCCCAAACAATTTGAAGCTGAGAATAGGATACTGGTATAATATATTCAAAGCTACCATGAAAACCCTAAGTTGCTAAACAACCATGACGCACTGAGTCTGTCCAGATGGTTAGGCAAAAAGCATTATGCAAGTGCACTCTTGGGAGAGGGAATTTTTTGCTAGAAAATTTAAGGAATTTCTCAGTTTCACTACACTACTCTAGACTTTTCCACTAGTCTTCTGCAAATTTGGATCCTTGGGATGTGAAAAGGCAGAAAAAACATTTCTTTGGCCCTCTATGAAGGATTAATTCAGCACTTTGAAAGCAATTTGGACATTTTTATTTCTTAGGTTCAAAATTCTGTGTATGTTAGATCATAACAAAGTGCTTTAGTGCAGTTTCCTGGGTTTCTGACTGCATCAAGAACAGTATTTTTTATTTTGCTGTGAGATTGCTTAATACTGAAACAGTCTAACATAAACCAAGAGTGAAATACAGAACTGGTAGTTTCTAAAGTTGCTAGGTGTTTTTCCCTTTTCAGTGGAAACCATTTTTAACTCTATGTTGATTTTGTTTAAAAAAACTTTACATTTCTCAATTATTAGTGCCTTTAGTACAATAAAGAACAAGGTTTTTGTTGTCCCTAAGTATCAATATTCTGATAATAACCTGTGACTTATTCCCTTTATAGCACATAGTCGAACCTCTCTGTGTAGTAAATAGATATATTTAACCTCTAAGCCTTTCAATGTCCAAAGTCTACAAAAATAGTTACTGCATAACCTTTGTATGTCATTCTCTGGGAGGTTCATCACTGTAAAATGTTTTGCATATCTAAATGACTTATTCAAAGCAGCTATAGAAAAAGCTTGATTTGTTTTGGAAAGAAAATATATGTGAATTAATTTTGTAAAATTTGAATTCATCTTCCATAAACACATGTTTATATTTGGACATATTTTAACGCTTTTCCATATATCCAAATATTAAGTCCAGAAAAGGCTTTTCATTCTCTAAACCATAGCATGTTTAAGTTGTTTTTTAATGCAGCTCCCTATTATTCAGAGAGAATATCTATTTCAGTCCCTAAAAGCTCAGTAAGATGGCATCAAGTTCCATTTTTTAGTCTATTTCACATTTCAGGTAGCTGTTACTGCAAAGCCTGGGCTTTATTTAACTTGAGAGGAATGATACCAAACACTGTTCATATGAACTAATTGTATTAAGTTATTGGGTTAGCAGACATATTTCAGAGAATATTAACCCCTTGCTTTTCATGAAAATATTGGTCATTTACATGTAGCATGTGATTAGGTTTTGCACTCCAGAAAGAAATTTGATCACTTACACTGCGTATGAAAACAAGTATGAGTTCACCTTTTAAGTTACAAATTTGATTAACAGTAGCAGTAAAACCAGTAAGTGATCAAGATGATCTGCTGGGGTGTAATCTCTTCCATCTAATATTGTTATGAACAGTTTAATTTAATTTTACTTCTGCAGTACCTTTTCAGACACTCAGAACCACTGTGGTGGGAATAAACTTGGCATGACTAACTCATGTGAATCTAGCTCATTCTTGGAGGCTTCTTAGTTGGACAGTTATTTTCAGACTTACTGTTAAATAGGTTTGTCTCAGTTTGTCTCAGTCTTCTGCCATTTTTGCTATTCTTGCCTTCCCACAGCTACCTCACACTTTGACAGACCCTTAGGGTCTGAACTGAATCTCAGGTGCTTACTGGTACAAGGAGGTGGCCTGTGTTGGTAGAGGAGAAAGAAGGGAGCAAGCTTGAAGGAACCTCCACAAAGGTGGGAATTAGAAACCTTATACACCTTAGCAAGAAAATAAAGGAGAAGGATTCAGAAAATATTTTGATTGATGCTGCACAAGAAAAAATTGCAGATATTGAACAAAAGTTAAGGAAGTTGCTTCTATGAGAAGACCTATGAGACAGAACAAACAGGCTATGTGAAAGATGTAAGGGAGAGGATCTTGAAAAGTTTGTCGTAAATCAGCGGAGAGAGAGAGTGAACATCTGTAGATAAATAATCCAACATCTAGCCCTACTTTATGAGTATGTTAGGGTTTTTTTTATAAATTAATATTTGTTTGTCCAATAGGAAAGACAATAAATAATATTGTAATGCAAAAATTTAAATTTCAAATCAAAAACATAATGAATGAGGAAAACAGTGACCTTTTTCAATTAAGAGAAAAATATTCTTTCAGAGTATAAATCAATGAGAGATGTTTTAGTGGCTTGCATATTTGTTATAAAATAAATATCTGCTATGGAAACAAATGAATAGCATAAATATGTATTAAATTTATAAGACCCTGTTGCCAAGGCTTTGAGTAACAAGTTATGGGAAGTTGCTACGGAGAAGTCAGGTGAACATTTAGTATTTGATCCCTATCAAACAAATGAGTGTATAAAATGGGTGGTGATACAAGATTTGGCTTGAACCCCACCGAGGATTTCAGAGGACTGCTCAAACTGTGGCATGTCAGGCATACCTTCATAAACTTAAGAAGCTAGGTGTGCTCAGTTTCTTGTATGATTAATAACAAAAGACCTTGAAATAACAATTCAGAGCAGAAACATGTCAACATGCCTTTTGGGAGAATCCTTCCAAAGAGCTTTCTTTTAACTCTTGAGCATACTGGGAGGATAGGGAGATCACCCTGACAGTTTAGGCACATAAATTAAGGGCCTGCATTCAGCCCTCAAGAATACTGCTCTAATGCAAACTTAATCAGCGTTCAAAATAAAAATACTCAAAGGGATTTATGTTTGGGGGTTTTGGGGGGGTGTTTTGGGTTTTTTTATTATGCGAGTTTTTGAAAAATCTTATTTGAGTATCGTCAAGACACTACACAAGCAGTTATTCCTTATCCCAAATTTGTTTTTTTCTCTAAGTTTTAATGTGATGACACTAATTCGTATTTCACCAAAAAAAAGTTTAGTAGTTGAGCAAATAACTCACTTTTCTCTCCTAAGAACTGCAAAAGTGCTGGGCATGAAAGTCTAGGCACTCGTTTCATGCTAGACAAGCTTTTAATGTAAGCTTAGTTTCTATGCTTTTTATTGAAGACACCTGTGAGCTATTTCTGTGTTTCTGAAGAACATATAAAGCAACAACCAATTGAATTGCATTGTGTTGCTTATATTGACTTTCAGCCTAAGCTATGTCCTTGATTGTGTTCTGCTCAAACTCATTTTGCAGGATAATTTGGGACTATTTCAACATAGTTCTTGATCAGCAGTTATCAGAAGTGCTACTACAGGTTTACCACAGAGATCTTTTTAATATACAAGATATTTAATACACTGTCTATATGGCTATGTTGGCTAATTGCCATGTGATCACTTTTCTCCTTCTCTTTTTAGTGACCGCATAAACACTTAGCATGGACCTAGAAGAACCCTTCTCTAGTTACAGTAAATTTAGGGTGACCAAATATAAAGAAGGGAAGATGTAGTGCAGTGTATACTCAGCAGAGATCATCTTACAGGGCACATGTCCTCTGCATTGCATTGAGTCGTGTGGCACATGACACATATGGTCTGATAGCAGCCTGTCTTACCTCCAGTCTTGCACTTGATTAATGACTTGAAAATATAGATGCATAGGAATGTAGTATCAGTTTCTAAAACCCAAAATAGCTCCTCAAAGAAAGTCCTTGAGATACTGGTACAAAGGCTTATCTTACAGGTCTGGTCCCTACACAGATGCAATGTGTGGGGTCACCCTGTGTAAATTGATCGATAGTAAATACCAAGGAATCAATTGCTGTATGTGCCCACAATTTACAGAGTTATACACAGGCAGAACATTGGAGGGGCTGAGGTTTTTTTGCACAAATATTTTGTCTTTTCCTGCAAAATGGATTCCATTTTGTGTCTGTGTAGAATGAATAAAGTGTCAGAAACTCAACAGAATTCTAACTTCAAATAAAAAGGGAGATGAAATATGCTTACCTTTGAAGGTCTGTTTCAGATTTTTTGTTACAATTTCCAGATTTACTATCCTCTGGTCTTTGTCCATCACTTATAAATACTGTGTTACTGATGTTTCATCCTGGGTTTTGAGATATTGCCTATTTAAATGAGTATTTAAAGTATGAACTGTCACTTGACTTAGCAATACACATACTGCTGAAATGTATTTAAACTTGACCATCAGAGAATATCACAGATAAATAGCATTATCTTCACAGTTTCTGTGTTCTTCTTTAAAAGCCAGGAATGCAAGTTTCTCAGATTTTTGTTCTCAGATTTTTTTTCTTAAGAAAGTGAATTATCAGTGTCTTCTAGTAAAGCTTTTTTAAGGAGTGCTTGTAATCTCTTCTTGCTCTGATGCTTTCAAACTACCATCTTTCTCATCTATACCTAAAATGGCTCAGAATATCAGCAGAAACTAATACAATTATAGTAACTAATGTTTCACCAAAAACTAATGCATTAATGAATTTTTTTTTTTTTAAATCCCTTTCCCTCTCAGGTTAATTAATGTAATTTAATCAAAAACCCGGGAGTGAAATGTGAACTGACAGCTTGATTCAAACAAGGCAGAACCTGAAGCTTCTTGACTGCCTTTTTCTATACTTGATCATTCAGTGGTTCAATATGATTTGTTTATCTGAGATTGTTATTATGGGGTGGGAAATACTAAAATGAAGGTTGTACTGGTTTTTTTGTATTTTATATATATGCACAGAAAGTAGAACGCATAATTGTATGTTTGTTTATCTAGAAAATAATTTCTAGAAAATAATTATCTAGAAATTAATTTTAAGCCACCACAGCAAACTTTCTTCATCTGTTTTCAATGGTATTTTTTGTACATCTGTACTATACCACATTAATAACTGATGTGAGCAAACTGGTTGTTCAGGTTAGATTTGCATTCTGATCCAAAGATTACAGGTTGCTGAATTATCCCTTAAGCTTCCTAGCCTTGTCGATCCATTAAGCCTTAATTAAAGAAGCATCTTAGGAAAAAAAAATAATCAGACCATTTGTATCCAAAGAAGATGCACACTGGTTATTTGTTTGTTCACCAGCATAAAAGTTATTATTTAATGGAAATTTTAATCACAGCAAACTTATAGATAGACATGTATTAAATGCATTAATCTTTCTATAAGGTTATTCACAATGTATAAGGTTACTCCTCTGAACAGACTGCTTCAGATTGCTTTCCGGTAATGCTAATACCCATTAAAAAGATGAATATATATGTGTGTAAGTCAATCATAAGGTATTAAAGAGGTGTAGCAACTTAAGCTTCTTTTCTTCTTGGCAGGTCACTTTGAGAAATGTCCTAGTTCAATTAAAATATTTTTTCCATTTCCTAGGAGTAGATTCAGATATGCTCTGTCTGTTCTCTATCTTATCTTCACTGTCAGGATTTAAAACAAACCTGAGTCTTGAGGTCTAAGGCTAGTCCAGCTGCTTCAGAGCCTGAACAGGTTCAAATGTAAGGGTGCATATATCTGTGTATGTCTGCATGTTCATCACATATATGTCCTGGTTGAATACTTGTGTGATGTAAAGGTACATTTTTTAAGAGTGTGTACAATTTTGTAGAATTTAAACTGGGATAAACTGCATTTTCTGTTCTTCAAATACCCATTCTTTCATCTCTTGTTTCTAAATGCTACAGTAGTGAGTGGAAACCATCTAAAAAAGAAAGGCATACAGAAGAACACATGGTGTGGTCATTTCTTTCAGATTAGATTGGTAGTATGAATTTAGTTAAGAAAAAATATCATGTAGGCTGTTGTCATGACATGTAAATGACTAAAAATATTGTATATCTTAAAAAAGAAATGCAGAATTTTAGAATAGTACCATACAACTCAAGCATTCATATAATGTTCTTAGAAACACAAAATTGCCTAATTGACTGCTTAGTTCTGCTGTAGATGCTCTGTATTCAGCATTACTTTGTGCCCAACATTGATTCTGATGCAAAACTGCTCCTGGAAAAAATCTCAATTCTTGGATGGTTTGGTGAAATGTATTACAAGTATAGGTATAAAATGGGTTCTGTGGCTGAAATGTGGATGAAGGGAAAGATGATAGTTTCATAGTAGAGTGATGCCATAAAACTTTCCTCCTCCTTTCATCTTGTAACAGGCTTGACAGCATTGTTTCTCCTCAGATTATTATTATTAATAATAAAAATTTCAAGAATTTTGGGTATGTTTAGGTATGTACTTATGGTGTGTTACTTGTAAAACTGGACAATATTCAGGTTCAGATATAGTAATGCTGGAATATTTTATTTCATGCCAGAATGCAAATCAGTTTACTAATAAAAATTAATAATTAATTTCCAGAGATTATATTAATTATGGACCAGTATTTGACTGTCAAATAATCTTTCTTTAAAAATCCTGTTCACTTTGCTAGGTAATATCATGACGCATGTGAGTTTGCTTTACTGAATCCTGGATCTTCTTTTTCACAACAGTTTTATAGTAAAATGCAAAAATTATTTCTCATATTTTCCTGGCCATTCACAATATCAGGTACCAGGAAAGGTCATCATATTTTGCAAACTGTATTTGATTTACCATACACGTGAATATTGCTCTGTTTCTGTATCGTTAATTAAGTGATTTTAATACAGCTTTTGACACAAAAAAGGAAGAAATTCTCCATTGGTCCAGCAACAATTTTATGTCTAAACAGGTTCAGCTAGATGCCTCTATTAGAAATGGCTGAATGAAGTCTGCTGGAATTAATCCTGTTTCAAATGTAGCCAAAAAACTCACGAAGAAGGACTCTCTGCTCTCCTCACCCAGGAAACTTCTAATGGTTGTTCCTCAGGATTCAGGGACGGCATCTGGTAATTCCAGCAGCTCTTAAGAGACAGTACTCCTACTCAATCTCAAGTTACAATTACTTTCAATTCTTCCCATTGATTTTAATTTACTTATACCAGTTTATATGCTACTGTCTTAACAAGTAAAAGAGTAGACATCTGAAAACCAGAAAACTCAACGTAGTTTCTTGGGTGAATTTTTTGTTTGGTTGGTTGGTTTTGGTTTTATTTTTTTCTCTCTTACCTTTTTTTCCTCCTAAAGCAGTGGATTGTTTTGTTAATGCACAGCCAGCATGGGCTGGTTTCAGATTTTCTTACAGCATGGAGTTATGTTTGGGAAGAGGTCCCTGTGCTAGGGAATCTATGGACTCTACTTTGGATTTGATTAAAGGTTATAAAGGATAGTTGGACAATATCAGCTGAAGGAAGCCTTAGCAGCTCCCCTACTTTTGAGCTTATCTGTGTGTAGTTACTCTTCTGGTTTACAGTTTCCATCAATAAAAGTAGCTCTTCAGCATTTTTTTCTAGTGAAATTGGCCTGATGTGTGCCTGTCTTGTGTTGTGCCTGTCAAAATTAGCTGTGTGTATTACTTTTTTTACCTCTCTGCTCATTAAGTTAGTTGATTCATTTTGGAGTCAGAAAGTGTTCAGGGAGGGGAAAATTTTGATCAAATCAACCTTGCATGGAAACAACTGCCTGTTTGCCATCTGCAGTGGGCATTGATCCCTAGCTTGTTTGTGCCTTGCATTTGTTATGCATGAGTAAGCACATTAGCCTTTTCATTTAATTCATTAGACAGTTAGTCCTTGATTAGTGTTTCCAGTTTCTGTCAAAAATGCTACTACTCCTTTATTCATTTTGTCTTGGGTCTGTCTTATGCTTCAGTGTGTAGAAAATGAACAGTTAACTACAGCAATAGTCCTTTCATTTCTTTTTCATATGAAACTGGCTAACAAATATACTTTTCTAATGCCGGCATATCTAATGCGGGATAAAGTATGAATGATGGGTCTTTCCAAAGTTAACAGAGTTATTTTTTTTAGTTCAGCTGGCAGGCTTTGTTTAGGAGTGTGATGTCTCAGGGTTTACTGTCAGCTTTATTTCATCCATCTCCAAGAACTGTGGGATCACCTGGATACTTGTGGATATTTGCCTTATAAAATTGCACATAAAAATAAATTTAAATTAACAGTGAGTGCAGTTTGAGAATACAGCACTGAAAGTTTCAGATGACAGTTTGGATGACAGAACAGAACAATAAGGCATTTTTTTACTAACACTATTCACTTGGGAATTTTGCTGTCATTTCCTTGCAGAACAGTGAAATGTTGAATGACAATTCTATCCTTAAATATAATAGAAAAATACGTGAATAATTATGTGATGTGCCTAAAGCAGCAAACTATGTACATCTTTCAAAACTACATAACAAGATCATAAAAAAAATTGAGTACCTTGATGGAGTCAGCACATTTAATGTTGCTACTAACTGATTTCATTTGATCAGTGATCACAAGTTTTGCCTAAAAATTTTATACTGTGTGACATCCTTATGTAGATAGTATGTGTGATATTTAATGAATTATGTATTGCTCTTTATTCATAATTGTATAATTTTATTTATATGTTATCAATCTATCTGAACAATTTTACCTTTGACTTTAATGGTATTAAAGTTCATACATTTATCTTTTCAAAGCACACATGAGTTAGTAAACCAAACCTTGAAGGTTGGACCAGTCAGTTCTCTGGTGCATGCCCTGCTTAAGTTCTAGTAAATAAAAACCTTTTTAAAACACAAAGTGTTGCATGCATGGTTTATATTAGTGGGTATCTTTATAATTGCATTAAATGCTTGCTAATTTTTAATTCAGATTAACATTGATTGGTTTAAATAAAAATTATTTTGAACAAAAGTTTTAGTCATGTTTGGAATCATTAATAAATTATTTAATTATTTTATTTGGGGTTTTTTTGCCTGCAAATTCTAATTCTCATTGTTTGAAAATAATTTAAAATGTTGCTAGACATAGGCTTATACTGAATTTAATATTTCTTTCAAAGTTTTAGCCTTTATAGTTTCACAATCTTTTAAATTGATAAATAATGGGTGGGGAGGTTCATATCTATATATGATAGTTGGTTATAGTGACAGTTTTATTTGTAGTTTTTCTCAAATGCTATTTGCATGGAAACTGGAATTAATTTAAATTTCTTACTAACTGAACTAACTCTTCTTATATTTATATATAACTGGAATTTTAGGACATAATTACAAAGACATGATCCAAATGGATTTCTCTGTGTTTACTATCCCCTGCAAGACTCAAGAGTTGGTGGATTTCATACTCTCATAACTCATTTAATACATACATAAAAAATAAAAGATTAATTCCCAGTTTGTAAAGTTTTAATGATTAGTATGAGAAATAAATATTACATGATCTGGACTGAGGAAAAAATTCTCTTTGTACTTGCAAAGAAGATACAAAAACTACTTTGAGAACTGATTCTAGCACATCAGTTCCAGCTATTCTATTTTCAACAACTCCCACCAGCACAATGGGTTGATTCTCTTCTAAATGTTACACACTTATATCATTCAGCTATTTCATTTCACATACATGTTTTTCAATTATATTATTAACATAATTTACTACGTTTTAAAATATTGATAAATTTATTTAATTAATAAATCTCTTTTTTATATTAAACAATATTTCCCCACATGATTTCACATCCTGACATACAGCAAATGGGGAATCTTCTAGCAATTATTCCTATTTTCTACCCAATTTTAGAGAAAGCTATTGAATGTCATATGCAGATATCAACTTGCATATAAAGTATATAAATATGCATATAAAGTAACTTTGCTGAATCGGTCACTCACTTTTACTAAAGAAATGGATTTCAAATAGCTTATTTGGTATTTCTACAAGGCACAACTGTGTCAATGGTCTTATAGTGAACCTTTACTATACCTGGATGTTATTTGCGGTATAAAATTTGAAGACATTTTCACTACACAAAACTATCATGTTTGATTTGTAAAATGAAGCAATGGAGACTGCAACAAGAATAATAAATGATTGAGTTCAGATACATCCCATTCTGGGAACAATGTACCTGTAAGCTTTCTAAGTGATAAGAGTATTGCTGTTGTAGAAAATGACAGTTCACGAAGCACCTTACAAATGATATGCATTTTTTACAGATTCGGTCTTCTGTTTTGCAATTTTCCTGTCACAATACATTCATGCTGCTTTTTCTTGTCATCCTGTTAGGACGCTTCAATTGCCCACAGATTCCATATCATGAGAGAAAAACATCCAGAGAAGTTCAACAGTAGGTAAGAATCTAAAAATACCTGCATATTAAAATATTTTTCCATGTTACTAAGATATGGTCTGTGAGGGGTTAAGTTTTGCACATCCTTTAAAATATTGATTCTTATAAAAGAGAGGAAATTGGTTCATTTTATATTAAGCATGGGCTTCCAGACTGCTTGTAGTGTAACTTTTTCATAGCTGGTGTTTCAGCTGAAATGAATAGCATTATAAATAAACTGTTCTCACAGGTGAAATGTTTGCCTTGTAAGACTTGCATGGACAAGATTATGCATTGTGTTTGTGAGGATCCCTGAACTGACACTTTGCCATTAGGCACTGAAGAACACTTCTTAGACAGCTGCAGATGGTGATCCTTATGTTTCATTCCCACACTCACACTGGTACATTGACAGGGGGCTCTTCCACATGTACTCTTAGTAAGGGCAAGTGAATGCCATTTTACACATAACTGCTTTTATCATTAAGAAACTTTGTTTCTATAAAAAAAGTCAGGAGTGAGACTTTGCATCTGTTTCTTGTGGTGCTTTTTGAATCTTCAGTGCTATTGCAAAGCTTTTCTGGAGATTAAAAATGTATTACATTTACTGTAAATTCAATTATCTGGTTTGTTGAGTAGATAACATTCATAATGCAATGTTTATGTTTGTTTCTTCTTATTTAGGTAATTTAGCAAGTAAGTTGTGGTGGTTAAAAGCAACATTTCAGAAACTTTAATTAGCATTTAAAGACACATGGGGAGAGAAAAGTAAGATACAACATTATTTGGGATAAACAGAGAATGTCTAGAAATAATTACTAACAGAAATGTTTTTTCACTGTGACCCCAACCATAGACTGTTAAGTTTTCCATGAGGGTGACCTGGAAAGTCTTCTGTAGATGCAGATCTTTGTAGACTTTAGGATGATAAAATATGCTGTTTGTGTTCTCATCTAAGAGCTGTACAGAATGATGCTCAAATATGTTTGAACATTATCTTGCTTACTGTTTTTACATTAAAAGTATATATTTTATAGCTCATAGTCAGAATGGGGGCTTTTTTTTCTGAAACACTCAATCTGTTTAGCATCTATACAATGGCATACTCTGAACCCAAGTTTATATTTCTTTTTAAGTCACACAATATGTATTTGTTTTCTGTGACCTCCTTTTCCTAGCTCTGATGCTTCTCATTCTGAAAGAATTATAGTAGGATAAGATCTGAACTCAAGCCTGATCTATGGATCCCTAGGTACTGTACCCTACCAGCAGGTCTAGAGATATTGGACTTTTAGCAAACGATGATATTCTAGGCCCTGAAGATGAAGCTAGTTTATCAGTGGTCTTTCTGCATATTTTCAGCAGTTGGCAATTATAATTTGTAAAAAGCTCGGCTAATAACATGAGTTTCAGATCAGATTTCATGTCACAATAAATCATATGCCATTAATAACATCTGCTAGCAGACTCACCTTGAAATTCATCTATATTTTAAGGAACCTGATATTTCTAACATTATCTTTAGGAAATTAATTACAAAAATATATAGTCGCAGTCCCTATGTACTTTGGTACTGTGATATTGAAAGAACTTGAAAAAGAGCAATGATTCTCTAGGTATTTAAAAATTATTCAGAAAGGTTATGCTTTTCTAAAAAACAGTATAAAGACTCGAGCAAAGTATAATAGAAACTGGTATTTTAAAATGTGTTTTCTTTTGTGTAGTGAGAAAAAAATGTGGATTTCTATTTCTGTTCAATAGAATTTTCCAGATGATGTTAGTTCACAAATCTTTTCGCTACCACTTATTTGCGTGTAGAAATAAGTCCATAATATGTTGCAGCAGCGTTTTCCTGGAATGTATGAAAAGAAACCCCTTCTTTAGTTGTCTGCTAAGCTCCAAAAGTTAATTCAACAGAATGTAGAATTTTCTATGCAATCTAAATTATTTAGGCTCAGCAAGTCCAACTCAAGTCTGATTCATAGTGGGCTCTGTAGTTAACAGCACCTGCTCCTTTGAAAACCCTACATTACTCATTTGAAAATCCTACACTGTCATATGGGCATATCTCTTGTGATTTAAAAAAAGTGATTCTTTTTTGCTTTTATGTTAGTTTCCTCTTGCCTAATTTTCCAACATTTTAACTTTCACAGTTATCATTCAGAGCAGGTCATTGCACTAAGGTTCTACTCTGAAAAATGAACATACAAAAATTTTCCTTACTGAAGAGAAACTTTAAGTTTGTATTGTGTGCAGAGGTCTTTTGGAATCCACAGGTATTTGCTTCAGTGAAGTAAGTTAGTTAAGTTTGGAGTTAGAGAATCTTTTACATTAAATCCTGGTAATGATCCTCAAATTCCTGAGGACATTCCTTGCCACTCTGATCCCAAGGTTCATGTGTAAATAGAGCATACTAATAGGAAAACACATCCTGACACATTCTACTTGTGTGGAAGCAAAATCTTCTTGCACTTGTTTATCTTCTCAAAATGAAGGTGAGAGAATATTGCAAGACTTAGAATGGCTTTTTTAAATGACTGTTAGCCAATGTTGTGGCATTCTTTGGAACTAGGTCACTAATTCTCGGGAACTGTGACATATTTTGAATTTCTGCGGTGTTCACAGATTTTGGACATAAACACTTAGTATTACTGACTTATTAAAAATAAAAAGAAATAAATTTAGGTGTAGCTTTCTAAATTGTCTAGAGATAGTTGGACATATAAGTCTTTGGAGAATTTAAGTATGTGTAAATATTCATGCACTAAAAATCCACATTATCAATTGTTTCCTTTGCAATGAAGCACCTGGTTATTTGAGTTTCTTAAGAAATTAAAATCACGTTCCTTTGTCAAAAGGGTCTTCTGTGTTCAGAAGCTTAATTTTCAATTAAAAAATACTTTATACATGCCTTAGTATCTTGAAAATGTTGTACTTGTAAGCTGTGATATGGAATGGCCCCATATAGTTTTCCAAATAAGGCTCAGCATAAATGTCTACCAGTGATTTTAAAAAATGCATTCCTTGTTCCTAATCCCAAGTCTGGAAGAGAAGAATTCTGGTGATGGTTAAATAGTAGAGAATGGAAGTGAGAACACAGCAGTAGCATCCTGAGCTCTGTCAAAATAATGAATATTAATATGCCATTTTAATTATATCTTTTGATCATTAGCACACATTATCAGAAACCAGGATTGACATTGCATTAAGATTTAAATGTGTTCGTCAACCCCAAAATCTCAGCTGTCACATTACCCACTCTACAGGTCTGAAGTGCTCACAACCCTGTGTTTGGGAAATCAGTTTCCTTCCCAGCATCTCCTGCTTAAGAGTAGGGTCAAATTTTCCGATGTAAGCGTGGAAGGGCTGAGTTAGTGCCAGTGGGGATAAAACTTGCAAAAGGCAGTATTTCAAGTGAAAGTATCATTAAACTAGGACATTCTGTTGAAATAATGATTCAGTTAGTCCAAAATGCCCTACAGGGAGATCTGTGTAAACATCACAGGCTCGATGCTGGGAATAACAGATGTATGAGTTATGTGACTGGAATATACACAAGGAAACAAAGAATATGTTCAACAAAAAAATAATTCAAGTTGATGTTAGCTTTTCTAAAACCATATTCAGTTCAATTAGGCATACTAATTTGACTCTTTGGCATCCTATAGCATAAAAGATATTTCTTAGTCTCAGTAAACTAAAGTAGAATTTATAAATTCCATTTACAGTCTTAAGTACGTTGTCTTTGAAGTTTCCAAACATCACTCTATTTCCATCTTTTACGAAGAAAACCTAAAGCAGAAAAAGTTCCTAATAGTTTGATTTATGTCATATTCCTGACCATATATTTTTGAGACTCCCTCTCAACCTGTTTAATTATGCTTTTATTTTGTGCTGATATCTATGCATTTAATCTCTAAGAAAGTTTTTAAGTAATAGAAATTACTGATTTACCTTGTTCAAGTGTTCTCCAGGAGAATAAGGAAGGGCCACAGTAAGAAAAGGTAGGAGAAATGGCAGATAAATTAGCAAGTTATTTTGTGTGTCCTGAGTACTGCACTATACAGTGTTATAGCATCATATCTTGGCTAACATCCAAAAAAAGGAAAAAAATCCTGTTATGCATACCCTGTTACTGTATTCAAAAGCTGTATTGTAAGGGATGTCTAGTCCTGCCTGACAGCAAAGAGGCCAGAACACAGTTATTCCACTTGAATACTGGAGCTGAAGATAAGTTCAAATTTTGTGACTGAAAGTTAAAAAAATCAGTTTAAGAGCAAAATTAGTTGTGATGGGGTGAATTAAATGGTCTATTCTTATATGTGCTTGCCTTTGTTTTAAATTTGACTTATTTCCTCTTCGAATCTAACAGTCAAAATGTTTCATTTTGAAAAGAAAAAAACTGTTTTGGTATTTTCATTATTCTTCCAGTTTTTCAGTATGGGTGATGGAGTCTCTTGGATTGAATCACAACCCCACATTTTCAGTGAAGATACTAAGCATCAACACAAAATTCCTAACTTTAATTGCAGGCCTTTCAGCTTCTCCTTCAACTTCTCCTCTCTTCCTAGTTTTGACTGATAGGAAAATGCTTAAAAAGAAGACACTGGCCTCACAGAGAGACCAGATTGCAGACATCTGTTACCTGTCCCACTGATCCCACAGGTTCCTTTTCAGAAAAGGATAAGGCTGCAGGGAACAGTACCTCTGAACTCAGGCAGCATTGCTGCAACTGTAGTCATCAGAAGAAGCAAAGCAAGGTGAAAATATTTGTGATAGAGTGCAAAATATTCTCCCACAGGCAAGAGATGTCTTGTAGTTAGACTACTACTCTGCCTAGCTCTTGGTTATAATGTTTATAGAGAGAAAGAAATAAAAAAACAACTAGCGTGTTCTTTTGTCAGACTTCAAACATGTAGTAGCCCACCTTTAGAGATAATGCCCGAAGCACATAAGGTGTGCTTGAGTTGGGACAAAGGAAGATAGTTGGAGCACAAATCTGGTTTAGCCTATATCTGCTGTCTAGAGAGCAAAATCACAGTAGTTTGCATCTGCAGTATCTGCACCTCTCTCTGATATAAGATTTCATGTTTTCTAGAAAGTGTTAATGGGCTAAGGCCCTCTGTTTGAGAGACTTCTTACTCTCCTAAACATTATTCTATAGCAGCTGTCTGGGAGGCTGGTGTGGTTGGGGAACCTTGGGTTCAGACTCATGAGGACTAGAGGCAGTGTGCTGTATAAAATTTATGTTAAGCAGGAATCCTTAAGTCCTGGGCATCCCCTGGGATTTCAAAATACATCTCTGAAAGCAGTGTGCTGTATCAGACCATAAGCAGAGCAGTGACTTTATGTTTGTATTCTTGGGGTCTGCAGCTATTGAGTTCATTAACGCAGGACTAAACTGGGAACAGATTTTGTACTGTTAGAGTGGTAAGGGCTACTCATTCATTGGGCACTTCCATTGGGGAGGATCACCATTCTGCACTTTTAAAGACAAATGACTAACATATATACTCGTACTATTGACAAGATATGGGAATGTTGTCTTTTTTTTCTTTTAAGAAAGTTATATGTTTATAAGATATGTAGTGATACCCAGTTTTTAAAGAAATAGTTTCTTTAGAAATTGTCAAGTAAAGTGTATTTGGGTTAATGTCAAAGGGTTAAAATCATTGCATTTCCAGGAGACAGAACTGTTTATGGTGCAGAATCATACAGAGGGATTGGCCCAGCATGCATTGTGGAAGTAACAAACTGTTGATTTACAAAATGTCTATCCATATGCTACAGCCCAAGGTCAATAGAATCTAATTTTCTTCAACTGGCGTCAGGCTGGTTAAGAAATTTATTGCAGATGATGTTTTGTTACTCAAAGCAGGTCACTAAGCCTTTTCTATGTATTGAAGTGCCTAGTGAATGTTTTACACATTCCTTAATTAATTAAAACTACTGCCTTTTATTACAATACGTTAAAGGCAAATGTAACTCCACAGGAATTAAATCTTGGTCTCTTCCACAGTATAGTCCCACCATTTGAAATAACAGTGAATAACACAATGACAGAAAAAGTTTTCTTACTTCTTTAATTTGTAGTAAATTCAGATGTGAGAGGAGTCTATAGTAGATATGAAAAACACTGTAACAAAACTGCTAAACTACAGCTTGCTATTTGTTCCGTGTTGATGAAGTGTGGTCAAGCATTTCTATACAAATCAATAAGGTTATTTTCTTTGTATTTTCATGAACACACTAAATAGAGCACTTTGTAATAAAATTGGGTTTTATCAAATTCTGCTTTTTTTTTTTGAGAGGGATTATAATCAGAACTAATGAACACTAACGTGGATTTGCAGCTTCAAGCTTCATTTTGAATGAATTAATTTTCAAATCTCAGAAGCAAATGGCAAATCTTTATGTAAGTTTGATGTGGCTATAATTCATGTTTACAACAGATGCTGGGGTTTATAAACAGTTAAGCAGCAGCCCTTTCTAATATATGTCACAAACCCAACAAAACCTTCTTTTAAAATCCAGTCCATATTGCTAAGTGGCCACAATGCACCTATATATAATATGATTGACAATATCCGATCCATTAAAAGCAACAAAATTAATTGTTAAGGGATAATTTTTACGCTTCCTATTTAATAAACATAAATGCAATACTCTTTAGTATAAAGAAATTAAAATTTAATCAGAACAATGAAAACCTTTTTTCTGAACTGTGGGTGCTTTATGGGGCTTTTTTTTTAGTCCTTTAATTCCGGTAATTAAACCCCTACTACAGTGCACATAGATAATGAGGAGAACCCAAATACTCCTTTAGTACAGCAAAGACTGACACAATATACAGCATGTGCTTTTACTTGCCTTCTCCTTTAACTCACAAGAAATTGGGTCTTAGGTTTGCTTCCGATCCTGAATTTTGTGATTAATATACTCCAGATTCCAACTCTACACTCTGAAATTGCGAATTGGTTTGCATCATATTAGACAAACTTATGTAATTGGGAAGAAAATTTTGAAGAATTTAGCCAGTCCTCCTAACCCTTAGTACTACTGTTCAGAATTCACTTTTAATAGATTACCTGAAAAGTAATGCTTTCAGCCAATATGTCAGTTCCTGATTAAGTAGACAAAATTCTTATCTTGTTAATTATATAACTGAAGCGATTTTAAGTACTTAATATATCAAATGAAGAACCTGTGTCAACATCTCCATAATTTCAGATAACATTTTCCATTTGCCTCATTATCCCATTTGAAAGTAGTTTGCCTGGCTCATGTCTGTGTGTTTTCATGTAAGTATTTTGACTGTTTTCTGATCCGATTCCAAGTTCCTTATTTTTATTGCAATAGATTGCATAGCCCTTTCTAAGAAATGTGCAAAGCTAGAGGTATTTCCAAACTTGTAGTATGAAGTAAAGAATAATTTGTGTATCTTAGAAAATAAGATCAATCAATCAGATCTCTCTCAGTTAACATTCTTATTCTCTTCCAATTTATATCTTCATTTTATTAACATAGGATTTATTTTTCCAAAGAAAATATTTTGAAAATATTTGTTTTTAATATCACAGAGCAATTCACGTAGCGCATTTTTATGAAAATTGAGTGATAGATGCAGCTGCACAACAGTACCTTTGTTATAACTGCATTGTCCTAACGTTGCCTCCAGAATAATTTTGGAGTTTGGTTTTACTTGTAAAATAATACAGACTACTGCTTCTTTTTATTTCACCTGATAAGGACACAAGTATATAATCAAAATTGAGAAGTATTTGTCTTAGTATTGAAAATGTCTTTAGCATTGATATAACCAAATTTATATTTTCATTCTTTCATATTTGGTTTTTCTTTTTATATATTTTTTTATTTTCTGTTATGTAATGATAGCCAAAATATTTTTTTCAGTGGCTTTGTGTGTGTGTGTGTGTGTGTTTGTGAAACAAATTTTAAATACATTTTTAGAGAAAAGCACAAAACAAAAAACATCACCAGAAAAATGTATTGGCTGACTTGGTGATTTAAAGGGAATGGCTGTTGCTTATTCTGATATGTGACACTACTGCTATTGAAGCCATGTTTATCTAAGATAGAAAATTTGTTTAGAGTTATATTGTCCATCTTTCCCTCATGATACTTCATAGTCTGCCTAACAGAAGTTCTGATGTGTTTTGGGAATACTATTTTGGTCATTTATGCCTTTGAGACTAAGTCATATAATTTCTTACATTCTTGCCATTCCTAAGACAGGCTTACTCATTTTAGGATATTTCTGTGTGCTGTCATGGCACTGAAGGAATTCCTCTCTGGCTTCTCTTACAATTCTATTGCTGAATGATTGGCAACTATTGATCTACATCTGCTTATGAAGTAGAAGATTAATGGATAGTCATTTTCTCTCACCATTGTGTAGGGCATTAGGATCCTGCTCTCACCTTTTCCTTTTGTCACACAGAGAAATTGTGGGAATTAAAAAAAAATTGCCAGATTGCTCAAATAAAAGTAGTTCATGTTCAATTAGCCTTCTCTTTGCCCTTCAGGAAATACACACTGTATATGTATTATTTGTCTCGAGTGCTCTCTAATGTTCAGCTCTGGTTTGGGTAAAAGGGTTCAGATCAACGAGGCATGTGGCAGATTGTTGGCTAAGGGGTCAGTATACCCCTGGCTCCTTCCAGCTCAAAATATCCAGGAGTACTTTATGGGGAAACTACCAAGACAGGATACAAGATGGGCAAAGAAACATGCGGAGAACAGTGTAATTTTGGTATTGATTCTCAGAATTTTAAAGATCAGGAGTTACAGAATTCTGAATTCCTTACTGATCAGAAATTGGGAGAATGAGCTTGATGTTTCTGTAATGTTTGAAAGCCATGGCATAAAATGGATCACAACAGGAAAAGGAGAAAAATCATTGGACATAAAAACTGTTATCTAGTAGTTACTTGGAATTTATTAAGCTTGGAAAGTTTTCAGTTCTATCCAGTTTCAATCCCTGTAAGTCAACTTAGTTATGGCAAGAATTAATACTGTTCCTTAGGTTAATAAATTAATATTAATTTTAAAAATAATATTGAACTTAGGTTATTTTTTTTCTTCTGATGAGCTAAAATTCAGGACCAGAGTATCACTTGAATCCACATGTCATAGGTAGATGTATTAAAAGCTACCTAGGATTTTAATTTAATAGTCAGAGGAAGAAGTTGTTTATTTTGCCTTTTTTTTTTTTTTTTTTTTTTTTGTTCAAATTAGACTTAGGGAACAACTGCAAGTAATATGGTTTCCCGATTCTTGAGAACCTTTCAGTTACACTGTTTTTAATAAAGATTTGTCCATATGAGGGACAGCAAGGTCTGTTAACCTTTCTTGCAGCATGCTATTTCTGAGCCAATTATGAAGATGTCTAAAGGCATTGAATGCTCTTTGGAACAGTAACTTGTGATTTGGGAGTATAATGGCCAACTGGAGAACTTTCTCTGTGGTTAGTGTATCTGTGCTCACAATATATAAAAAACAAGGGCAGCATTGATTTTTTTTTTATGAGCTAAAATACTTCTTGGATTTTTTCTTTTAGTTGTGGTGATATATTAATAACTATAGTAACAGCAGAAATAGCAGAAGCTTCTTAAGTGATTTGGAGTTTGATAGTAAAGCCTTGAAGGCTGTGTTAAGTTGTCAATCTAGGGTTTTTATCAAGATTTTGTTGATGTTCAAAGAAAGAAAAAAGTGTTAATCAAAGAAATATGTTCTTCTTGCTGATACGAGGCAGCTGACTATTCACACTGAATGAAATCTTCAATATGTTTAGCTGCTTTGATTTCATAGAGAATTGTAGTGTAAATCTGCAGTGAAAGTGATTTGGGAACATACATTTAATTGACAAATTGTTGTGGGCTTTTCTAATTAAACCTGAGTCGATTGACCTAACTAAGTATGGCTTATCCAAAGAAACCTTGCAGAAGGAAAGCTGCACAGCAGCCAGGACACTGCAGCCATGGGGCTGTTTCTACACTGGCATCATAGTGAGGGCAGTCAGCCAGGAAGAGGGAGTTTGGGGTTCAAGTTGCCCTTCTGACAAGAAATAATCAGATACACTCTTTTACTTGGAAAGTGTTTTAGTCACTAAACAACAAAATAGGAGCAGGACTACAATGCAAATTCAAATGTCATCGTTCACAACTACAGCAGAAACACAGAAAACAAGTAAACAGGTGGGAATTTGACTCTGTCATGAGGTTGCCAGGTGAAGAGGCAGTTTTGTATTATTTAAAGTCTGGTGAAATACTAAGTTTTTACTATATTGCTTAAATTATTAACAATATTTATCCACTACTTTAGCCACACGAGCAAAATAAGTATCACGAAACCTGGATGCTTCTGCTGCAAAGGCGATGGTTTATGTGCCGTGTGCGTGTATCTGCATGCCAGAACGAGAGATTCCTAGCTGCTTTTGTTAAATCTAGAATAGGATAGCAGCAGCAGGAGACAATAAGCCATGAACTGCCAACCCTTTTTATGACAAAGGGCATGAAGACCTGTGGTGCTAGCCAGGTGAACAAAGATTGGGAGTCACAGCAGGAGACAAATATTCAGGAGGAAGAGATTTGCATATGTTTGGACTGGGAGGTTATAAAAGCCCAGGGGTCCTTTGTTGGGGGTCCCTCCTCAGAGGAACCAGCTTGACTTGCCTCTCTGTTACTGCAGTATGAATAAATTGCATTATAGAATGAGACATCTGAGACTCTGCTGTGGGAAACCTAGAGCTGAACTGGTGGGGAAGCCTGGTCTAACCACGTGTGAGTGGGGTGTGGAGTAAAGCAGGCACCTGTCAGCTCACTGGAGCTGCTGTCTCTGAAGGGACTTTGGTCCCAGCAGTGGCAATATCTGGTGTTGGAAATGTGACTGCCAGAGAGTCTCATGAATGGTCAGACTGAGTGGTTTCCGTAACAACCTACAATGCCCAATGACACTAAAATTTAGAATGAGGGAATATAGGCATGGTGCAGAGCAGTCCCTGTCAGAGAGACAGATTAGACACAGCAAACACTGCCAAAGACAGAACTGCTTAGAGGTGCAGAAGCAAGATGCCCATCAGGGCTACCCTGAACCTTCACTGATTCTGACAGTTTCTCAAAATGATTCAGGGACAGTCACAGCTGACCTGTGTAATGAACTACTTCTGAGCTGGATGGCACTGCAAGGTCTGCATGAAGCACAAGACCATGTGTTCTTCTGAGGTTTAGGGTAGATTTAAAGTACTAAAGGACAAGGCAATACCACTATGGCTGTTTTGCTTGTACTTTGAGGGCCATCTGAGTTGGCACCAGCTCTGCCATCCTGGAAGCATGTTCCATTACAAAATGGAGATGTGGCAGAAGTATTGGATAAAATGTGTGCACTGGTTGAGTACACTGAATCACAAGCCAGTGTTCCCTAGTCTCCTATATTATACCAGCTTCTTAGTCCTTACAAAATGTATTTTAGCTGTCTCAAGTGAAGGAAGTCTTTGAGATTAAATTTTAATTTACAAATTTATTCTTGCTATAAGGCACACTCATCTTTTCCTTCCTCTGGCATCTTAGGACTTCTCTTGCTTCTCTTTCTGACTTGACTCCTTTTTTCCTTACCTTTCTTGACTTAACTTTGTTCCTTCACCTTATAAAATAATCAAGGATACAGATTTCAACAATACTATACTCTTGGTTAAGAAGGATTTCAATTTTTATTATAAAGCTAAATTAAGAGCTTCTTAATGCTCATGGTTTAGTATTTTAATAAAAAGGGAAAGGGAGAAGCTGGCAGAGAAAGAGGAAAGGACTTTTCAGCCATGTCTGACACTTGAAGTCCTAAGTGTTGCTTTGTTTTGTCTATTTATTAATTTTGTCTGAGTCCTGTATTGTATATTGTCTATCTTCTTCTTTTATTCTCTGTGAAATAACATGGTGTAAAGCTGCATGTGCTGTACACTTCTACCTGAATACTCTTTGACAATGTAAAGTTAAGTAATAAAACCATAAGTATGTCCATTTAATGCAGTGAACTGGTAGCACACTAAAACCTGTAGCTTGGAAAAGGATATATTCAGTTTCTGTGCCAAGATTTTGATGCACAGTGAGAAATCTGTGAGAGCTTCTGGAGGTGCAATCCCTTTTGAAAGCATATGGAAATAAAAGCCCAATGCATGCTAAAAAAATGGAAAAGTGACATTAAGATTTAGAGAAGTGATTTTCCTCATGAAAGTCTGTAAAGAAGCATGAAGCAAAGTATCAATGCCACTGCAGACTAAGTAGCTGCTGTCTATTTTTTCTAGAATTAATTACTTTTATGGGGGTTTTTTTTGAAAGCACTCTGACATACCTAACTGTGAATATTATCTTATTTTGTTGTCCAAGAATTTAGATTTGGGAATAAGCACAGACCTGTTGCCTGGCAATGTCAGACAGTGTATCACTGAAGTCCTGATCTGTCTGAGCTTTTATATTTTTCACCTTTTGTCACAAGACATGCTTTTGCTCTTTACAGTTGTAAGTCAAAAAATGCAGAGATGGAGTTTACTATAAAACAATGACTTCATGGCTTGTTTCATTAACTCAGGTACTGTCTTGTACATTAAAATTAAGTAACGTCCAATATTTCAGACTGTCTTATTTTACAGACTATTGGTAATGTCCATGTATAATATCACAGAATATTGAACAATTTTTATGGCTGGATATATCTTACCCACAAGTCTTCCCAAAAAGCCACAGGAGGTGAACTCTTAACGGTATCAGATAATACTTAAGGAAAATCAGTATCTTTATAGATCTTAACCTTATGAAATTCTATATCGCCCATGAGAGCAAAGTATCCTGCTTTCTGGATGAAGGAAAAAATATGTAGTTAGTAAAGCGTCCTCAGAGATAGTGCTGAGCAGGAAATAGTTTCCCTGATGTGAAAAAATCAGAACCTGCCCTCATGACAGAAAGGGAACTTTGCCTCTCTTGCAGTTGCTGCTACACTGAGAGCTGAAGTGCTTGCTTGAAATGAGACAGTCCCAGCTGCAAACCCCTGATTAAGACTCACCTTCTCCCTCTGTGCTGCTTAAGTAAAGTACAAGTTGTCTTGTGACAGACAGCTTGGGGTTTTGTTTCTTTGTTTGTTAAGTGGTGAATGTTCATTTAAAAGAAACAGAGCACCTGAACAGTATAGGCTCATCCAAGGGGCTTGGATGATGGCTATGCTGTCCTGCTACCAGGATGACAACTTCAGCAGGTAACAATGAAAACTGTGGCTAGAATTGCAAAGGTAAGAGCAGTTGCCTGAGATTTGGATATTAACATATGCCTTTAATGCAAATACGGTATACACAAACTGTGTTTCCTAAATCCCAGGTGATGACTCACCAGAGATAGTTAATAAAGGGTAGCTAAGCATGCTTTTATATGTAGCTTTAAGCTGATATTCCATCTGTTAGCTAACAACTCTTTCTAGATGAAAATTCTATTAAAATTGGCTTCATTATGTGTAGGGTTGGTTTTTTTTTTTATTTCACTGCATAATACAGCCTAATCAAAGATAGCTAAAAATAATCCAGGTTACCTCTACATGGAAGTCATAACATGTATCCTGAGAGGGGAAAAAACCTAAAGGTAACAACTTGCACCATATTTTTTTACCGCAGTGACCAGTGAAAGAAAGTCTTTAGTTACTGGTGAGCCCAATAGGATTTCTTCATTACAGGGCAGATAACACGACCCTGTATTGGTTTAAAAGATGGATTCCTGTATGTATTTACAAGCTGTGACATTCTGCATTTCCTTTACAAAAAGTCTTTGAAAATATGGAGGTCAAATTTCAGTCTTAGGTAGAATGATATTTTAAATAATTATGTATTAAGTATTTCTGTCAAGATTTCTACTTTTTGTGGCATAGGTCCGCCTAAAGACTTGTTCCAGGGGCGTCCTTGACAGCACTTCAGATTATGTTTGGCTTGGTTTTGTCTTCTAGGTTGCAATATAGAATATTAGTTGTCAGTTTTACATAAGAAGAGCTACACATAGAGAGATGTTAGTTTTGTCCCACGGCTCATGATTGAGATCAAAAAGAGAAAAAATAAATTACCTTATCTACTTTGGGTTTAACATACACTTTCTACATTGGAAACTAGTGAAAATAGTTTAAATGTTTGCTAAGTTATACCTCACCTTAATAAAAAATGCACATAGAACATACTTGTTTCTTACCGTTTTAGAAACAGTTGATATCCTCATTTGTACTTCATAATCCACCACAGTGAAGGCTTAATAGACCATTAAAGAAACGGTGGGAAGTTAATTTTAATATGTAATGGTGTGAGGGGTTTTATTTTTTCCTTAATACAATGAAGCCTCTAACAATTTTATTTGCAAAGAAGATGATTATTTAATAAAGTGACAAACTGTCCCACTGATAGGATACATTAATTTTCTTCTAAAGCTGTTCCTTGTACTCCATAAGAAGGTGATAATTAGGTTTGCAGATTAGAATAACATAATCAGACCACTTGTGTGGATGCTTGTTAAAATATATTTTCCTCTTCATATAAGCCTCATAATAATTAAAAACTGTTTAAAAAGAGAACCATTCTTTTTCAGTATGGACTTTTTAAATGAGTCCTAATAATATATCAAGTTATTCTTAAGCTAATTCAACTTTTTAAAAGGTTAATATTTGAAAAAGAGTATGGGAAGTGATTAACTGGTGAGTTTAAGTATTAGCATTAGGTTTTGCAGGAACACCTACAGTATAAAACAGCTCTCATTCATATCCTGATTTAATTTCTTCCACTGTCACTCCTGATTGTTCCATTTAATCTTTCTTAAGTCACATAAAATTATCTTGTATGTGTAAATTAACAATCATTTTCTAATTTCACTGCAAACTTTAAGCACTGTCAGAGAAAAAAAAATATATATACCGGCAGTGATTAATTCTCTATTTTAAGCAAAACTAAATGCAGTTACTATTGAGGTAGAGTGCACACAGAGTGATTTTTTTGGTGACTCTAGACTCCAATAAAGACAGTGGAGAAATAGCAATGAATGTAAAATGAGTGGTTCACATCTAAACAATCAGGTCTTGTGTCTATCACATTGAATCAGTGCAATATCCACTGACCTTACATTTTAAAACATTGAAGCCAATTTCCTTTGCTTAGGATCCGTGTAGTATTCAGTTCTTCTTAAAACTAACTTCCTGGCCTAACCCAAGGAGGAAAGTGTACAGCCTGAGATCATTTAAAGTGTCTTTAAATGTTCCAATTTTATCACTTTTAATAAGATTGAGATTTTTTTTTCTATAGCTCAATGAAGTTTTATTCTAGGGAAGAGGGGAAAGTATATTGTCTGATATTTTGTTTTTGTTTGCATCAGCCTTGAAATTAATCTTACGCTAAAGAATAAAAACTGTTTTCTTAGTATTCTATCAGTGTGTTCAAACTTTCAAGGTCTGAGATGTTCCATTACAGCAGTTATGATCAGTGTGTTGATAAAGGAAGGCTGATTTAAACATTAAAAACCCAGCATGTTCTGGCTAGAAATCACTTCAATTTCAAATAACTGAATGCAGGAAAAAAGTGTTACATTAACAAGGATTCTCTGAGTTATTAAATATTGCAATCATCTAATTTGTACATACATTCCAGTAAGCCTTACTTTGCGTGCACAGTTCCATATGTATATTTGATATACTGGCCTAATCAGCTTCAGGTTGTTGTGGGGACATGTTTTATGGACAAGTAAAAAGTAATCAGGTTTGTTTTATTACCATTATGAAAGAAGTAAAAGAATATTTTTTGTAGTGTGCTAAATATACATGCAGAAAAGGACAAATAGTCATTTACAAAATGGGATGCAATACTGACTGATTTAACAGCAGTAGATTAATATTATACACTCAGTCATGAAGGTATTTATAAAATATATTTTTAATATTGTTAAGATTTTTTTTTATCATCGTTGGATATTAACAAATCTTTCTTATTGTGTAAAGGAAATCATACGACAAAGATTAACCAGTGCTCTTACCCAGAAATTTATCAATAATGGCTCTGTAAGCCTATAGGCCAACAATTTAGAAACAATCGACAATACTTCTCCCTTCCTAATTAGATGATTCACAACAATCATGATGGTAAATAGCTACTTTGAATGACATTTTACATAACAACTCTAGATATTTTTGGTTGAACAAGACATGCTCATAGTGCATCCAGAAAAAAATGTAATTTTTCAAAATTTCTCAGAACTACACAAGTCTTCAAGGTAGCAGTCATTAGGTACAAGTCCTTTGTTTTACATTGTGGGCAAGGGTGATGCAAGAGGAGTGTTCTGAGGATATGTTTTCATCCTTGGTTTCCAGAATCCAGGGTTTGATGAGGTGCATGGCAAGCTTTTCTCTTGGGACTTTTGACTTTTATAGGTAAAAAGCAAACAGCATAGAGACAGCAGGATTATCATGTCCAATCCTGTCCAATGGATTCTCAACACAAGGCCACCCATAAAATACCACAACTGAGATACTATTGCAGAGGCATGATGGTCTCTCATCAACTTGCAGGCTGAAAGCCTTTCTATATATGGCAAATTTTTCACAGTGTAAAAGGAGGACCTATAGGTGCAAGTAAGTGTAGAAATCCTGTTACAACTCTGTGTACTGGCCTTCCTTACATAGGAAATATTGCCATGTTGAAAGTAGATGGTTTATAGAGATCCAGCTTCAACTCCAAATTAAAAGAGGAAATGCTTACAGGTCCCTGATGTCCTGCCTCATCTCTAGTTTTAGTGTTAAGAGGCCTGGCTTTGTCTTTAAAATAATAGTTTGTGCTTTAACACGCTAGAAAGTTTTGCAAAATTAAGGAAGAGAATTTAAATTTCAGTTATATTTACATCGTTAGCTCTATGTGTGTTTATAGTTGCTCTCTCACAGTCCATTAATATATAAGAGCTCAGATGAAGTCTTCAAGGCTAGTGAAACAGATATACAAAGGTTTTCCAGGGACTCTAGGACCAAATTGATGCCCTCTGGAATTCAGCCCAAGGCGCATTGACTGTCAAAGGACACGTCATCCTTTTTATGTATGCTAGAAACATATACAAGAGCGGAAAATGTGATGTAATTGAGAAAAAATTTTTTGAAGTAGAAATATGTAGTGAGCTTTGTCCCTTAGCCCCTTTGCAAGAAACTTACTAATCTTACTAATTATTGCAGTGTTTATTGATTACATTACTAACCCAAGTCTTCATCTTGCCACAGGGGGCAAGTAGATTGGGCTCTCCTAAATGGAAAAATAATGAACATTAGCAAAGTTATTGTGGAACATTAAATGTTAAAAATGTCTTCGAGAGTAATAAAGGTTAGAAAGTTTAGCAGGTCATCACACTCTTTTTCTTATTACTCAGATTTTTAAAGCATTCAAGTGTTAACCTTTTGAAAAGGAAGGGGAGCAAAAGGAGAGGACAGATGATTGGGAGATCCTTAATTATCTGTTTCTTTAAAGAAGAGGTAGTCAGGTCCAACCTCATTCAGCTGCCATCACTTGCATAAAGCTGCTGGAGAGGGCTCCTGTGAATACCCAATTGCATGGCTCTAATTTGAGATAAAATAATGCATCTAACTATACTGTTATCAATAATTGATAGGCACTTATGAGTGTAATTCATTGAAATCTCACCTCTGGCCCAACCTCTGCCACTCCAGGAAGAAAAAGACAGCAGTTTTCTTTCTGGTTCTATCCAAATCATTGTGTGAGCTTTATAGGGGATTTAAGCAGTAAATTGTACACAATAAACATGTAGAAGAAGCCTGGCATGATGTAGAGCCTTTTAATAACAGTGTCTGCATTTTTTTGTTTCCTTTTACCCCTCTTTAAGAATATATATAAAAAATAATACCCCTTCCTTTGGTTCCCTGCTAAGAGTAAGCTTTTCTTTGAATGTCAACCATTTTCTAGAAGTTTTAAAAATTGAAAAGCTTTGCCCTTTTGACCTACTAATACATCTCAGTCACAGTTCACTGTGAAGCTGTGACAACATACACCGTGATAACAAGGCAGGCTGTTACATCCCCATTTTTTGTAATATTAACTATATCAGCATTACTGGGACACAGTTCATCAGGCTTGGAATAATGTAATTAATATATGAGATTCCACATAATTAAACTAGCCACCTGTGAATATATCCAAAGGGATCTTTCAATGCTGTTAATCTGGATATTTCATTCCAGTTTTGTGTATAACAGATTATTTAATCTGCATATTATTGGATGAGTGCCTACAATATTATTTCTAGTTTAAGCAAGCCTCCTCTCTCATTTGCAGAAGCCAACAAATGAGGTGATATAACAGTATTACCCCCTATACGACATTCTTCTCCTACCTCAGTTCTGTAGAGTCTAGAGACCCAAAAAGGAGTGTAAGTGCTGTGGTTCTCTTACACAGAGGCATATGTATGAGCAAGACCTGAGAAGGGATCATACACACTATGTGATGTTTGCTCTTTTCATGAGTGCATGAAGCTCAGGGGGAACAAGACTGTGGATACTGGGTTAGCTGGCTGCAGTCACTAATCAGAAATCCTTTAGAGTTGCGTAGGTTAAAAAGCCACTTGAATGAACTGTTTATTCTATTTTCTAGTATTTTAAAGTTATATGATCTAAAATTTGAATTTTGCTGATGAAAAATCAGTTTACCTTGATGTAGTATGTCCTAATTTGAAAGAAGAAAAAAAAAAAAAATTACATTAAGCGCATTTCCACTGAAACAAAGGAAGCCTTTGTGTACTCACTTGCAAATAAAACTCTCTTAGAAAAAAATGCAACAAATATAGATTTGGCCACTGATTTAAGTAAAAGGGTACAAAATCACCTGTGAGTAAACTCAAGGCAAGGGCTATGCAATACATTGTTAAACTTTCTGTTGAACAGCCACCGCTTGATCAACTGTTGACTAGGACACTTTATCTGTTGCTACCCATAGAATAAGGGAAAGGGTTCTGTCTCTATCACATCTTATTTGTTCAGGTCTTGTTTTCAGGAATCCCCTGACAGCCAGAAATAATTTATTTTTATATTTATTTCAATGAAAATCCATTTTATATTCAATTTTTAAAATTGTATTATGGTAAGAAGATTTGAACATTTTATTTTTTTTCTTTCCCTTAAATATTGAAGGTAATTATTACAACTCTGTGTGTGAATTTCATTTGATTCAGCAGAAATAACCTTGATAAAATGCTCACTTTTGCAAAGGTGCCCTTTCAAGATGCAAATTAACACAATTACGTTAGTTGAAAACATATTTTGGAGGTATGCAATCAAAATAATAAACTAGTTAAGTAAAGCTTGCATGTGCAATCACATTTGGTAAATAAAAAAATATTTCTTAATAAGAAACTTGACAAGTTTTGCTTAGTGCAGTTTTTAATTCAGGTTATACATAGTTTCAGTTTTATGCCATTGTAAAAGTGAGTGCTTCCTTGGTTTTCATGGAAGTAAGAGATAAACAGACAGCAGTTCCAGAAATGGTGTAAACTACATGTCTGGAGAAGAAAAACATAATATCAGATCTTTCTCTTCACTCACACTCCCCAAAATAATTATGTGGGACAGCACTCAGCAAAAAGCTGATGCACTGGCTCAACTTCATCCTTCACAATCCCCAGTCTGAAATGCTGAGTAAATGTTTCTTAGAGAGGGGTTGAAAGTACATATTTACTGCAGTTAACCCCACAGCAGTTCATCTTCAAATGATGCTGAAGCAGGCAAAGACTCTTCTTAGTGGCTCCCAGGCAGTCACAGGGGCAAGAACATTTCTTTAGATTTGCCCACTGTGCAGTAGTGATGCCATGAGTCTGCTTTATATATGGGTGTCAATCTGTTCCTTTATGCCTTGCAGAGAGTCATAAATTAATTTGAAAATATAATGAAAATATTATGAATTAAATATGTCATTAATTTCTCAGCAAAAATTTTAAGCTGTACTAGAAGAGCCATGTAAATACAGTGAATATTCTGTTGTAGGACCTACTTTGAGGGGTAATTTTTTTTCTTCTTTTATTTTTTCTTCTTTTTAGTATGGTACTTTGTGACTTGAGTTTTGAGTGGTTTTTTGTGGTTTTTTTAAGTACTCTTATTGACCATCTTACCCCATGGACTTTAAATGGCAATTTAGAATATGTGCTATTTTGGCGTCAGAAGAATCTGTCATTTGGGTTGCCCTACTTTCCTAATAACATTATTAACAGAATTTATTACTGATTTGGCTACAAAAAGCTAATTCCTTGTAAACATAGAGTAGGAATCCTAAAGAAACCAGTGAAGCTGCAGTGTGAGCTTTGATAATGAAAGTGACAGGAGACAGTTGACCATATTGACTCAGAATGAATGTGTATCTTGTACCTTTGACAGAGAATGTGAGTTGACTACATTATAGTATAACAAAAACTTTTGTTTTTATGGAAATTGTGTCTGAGTAAGAAATGTGGGATTTCCTGTCTCACTAACCTATGTTGGTTAGGGATCTGCTTTGTTTGATTATCCCAGATATACACATTCTCATTAAGTATCCATCCAGAGGTTTATTGTGGATAGAAGAGTCAAATCTATTAGCTTTCAATTTCTTTTCACTCTAATAACAAAAACATATTTTTAATAAAATAGACAGAAGGAATAACCTGAGGGAGTAGTTCAAACCCTCCTGACTTAGATTTGCCAATCCACAGAATGACGTAGCATTTAAACAAAAGGATGGAAGACGTAGATGAAGAGCTGTTAAACATTATAGTCTAGTTGCATCTTCCAGTACATAAAGTAGAGGTAAAAATCTAGAGGGGAAGTTTTGCCCTGTATTTTTCTTGTCTGTCAAGATAGGAACTGAAGTAAACATCTGGGTGGGACACCAAATTGAATTTTTTGCTGTCAAAGATGGTGGTGCAATAAAATTACTCAAAAATGTCCATGGGTTGTCAGATCCCCAGAACTCTTACATACTTGTCTACCTGCTACCAGAAATTAATGATAAATAATGAGACACCCAAAATCATACTGTGTAATGGAAAGAATAGAGATGTGATCACAGACTCCAGCAGCCCTACATACCTGCAATATGAGGAATTAAAAAAAAAAAACAAACCAACAAAAAACTAAGGATAAAAAATTCAAACCCTTCCAAGTGAACCCAGAAGGCAGACCCTGGTCTAAGGTGGTAAGAAGATGTAGAGCAAAGTTTCCCACATTAGCAACTGACTTGATTATGTGAACAAGAGTGGCACTTCAGGTAACTTAGTGGTATCTGGAGTGCTGGCAAATATCTGATTTAAATATTTGTTTATTTATTTATGGCCAATCCTTAGTTACAAAAGAGAGGGAAGAAGCAACTCTTCATCTGAGAAGGGTTACATATGTATCAAGAAGACAAAACAATTTTCATAAAAGAGGAAACCTCTTTGTTATAAACATACCTTAAATATACCATGCATATATCACAGATTATTTTGTTTAAAAATTAACTTTTTTAATTTTTAAAGTTGTCAAATCAAGGTTCCATCTATCCTGTTACTTTGAATTTATGCAGACGTTTCAAACATGGTAGAAGTGGAGTTTTCTTGAAGAAATTTGAAGGAGTATTTCATTGAAGTTTTTTATTTTGTTAAGTGAACACACACTCAAAACTGAAGGCAGTGGAATACTTCTCATGATAAGAGAAAGGCAACATGTTTTAATTAAATTAAAAAGAATCATAACTGAATTTAATTTAATTTCTTAAAATATTGTCAGTTTCAATTTTCTAGAATCCAGACTAGCCTAATGATAGACTATTACCTGTGGGTTTTGAATTTGTAGAATATTTTGCCATGTATTTTATGTTGTGCTATTAACTTGCCTGAAAGAGATGGCTTTTCATATTTGATCACGTGTTCATAAACCAGCTTCTTTCATGCTGTTTCAATATCCAAGTTTCCTTTCCCATGCTCTGGTGCTGCTTACAGCACCTACCTACCACAACTGAAAACCTAAATGCTTGTACTTTGGCCCGTCTTTTTGCCTGTGTTTTAGGTAATGCCTACTTACATGAAATTTGATTGAATTCCACGTTTACCCATTAAAGACACACAGAACTGTTTGTGAAATTGATTTGATATATGGGTTGCTATTAAAAAAAACCCAAAAAACAAAAGAGAAAATTATTAAGATGTTTTGATGTATGTTTCTGACACTTCCCCTGTTACAGTCAATCAACACTATTGATTTTGATGGAATAATGCTCTCTTACAGCCAGTGAAGATCTTATTTTCCAGTAATGAATTTGTAACTATTTTGACCCTCAGATGGAGCATAGCCTCTTTTCCAGTAGTACAGGAATAAATTCTTTTATTTTCCAAGATATATCGGCCATAGCCTTTACAAACAGGCAAATGTCAAGATGCTGCAAAATATAACATTTGTAAATAATACATCTGATGTACATTTCCTCATCCCTTGGGCAGACATATATTGTATTCCATTTCTGAAAAGTAACTTATAGTTCTGTTTTATTAATGATTGCACATCCATACATGAGCATAATACTAACTGTTCCATGAGCAGCCAGACTAATGAAGACTGATTTCCTACAGATGTATGTCCTGTGACCCTTAGTGTCCTTGCTGTGACAATCCCATTTTCACATATGGTCTTAGTTCCACATGCTGCTCTGTGCTCTGTGTTTCCGATTAACCAATCAGTATTTGCTGATTTCTGGGCTTTGTTACAAATGGAAAAAGTGCCAGACACTTTCTTTAAACTGCAATTATCTTGTTTGTGTACAGGGCATGTATCAATGAAAGAAGTAGTTAATTCTTTAAGGGCTCATCAACTATTTGGTGTTTGGCAATTTTGACTCTTCTTCCTTGTCCCCACTCCTCAGTATAAATCATTTGTAGCCTTATACAGTCAGATTCAAATAAAATTTTGAATTTGATTGATCCACAGTATTGCATCCAATTTAGACATATTGTATGTGATAAAACTGTAAGGTCTTAGAGTAATTGACTCTTGAACATAATGGGTTATAATGCTGTCATTAAATGACTGATTGGTTGTTCTATGCTATTGCAAAGAAATCCTGTGGAAGAGAACGTCTGGAAAGTGCAGATGTTCATCCATCGCAACTGGGGGTAGATTTGTTTCTTTTGATGTGTAATTGCAACTGATAATTGTATAGAAAAAAAATCAGGATGTTAATGTTTCAGATCTCTTTCTCTTAACGTGCATGAGGTCTATCCTAATGTTGTTTTGTCTCTGACTCCTAACAGTATCCCTTTCACTGAGCTACATTGTAATGCATGCCCACACAGAAGTGACCATTTTCAGTATTTCTTAATTTTATTGCCCATGCTCCCCATTATCTCACCTACTAAAATTCTGCTGGTTCTTCTTTCCTCTCAGCCCAGCCTAGGACACAGTATTCATCTTACTGTTTGTTTTCCTTCCAAGAAATTGGCATCTAAAAGTGCCCTCAGGATAATCTTAGGATGGAGAGAGCACAATGCAGGTTATTTCCCAAGCCCCTACAAGAAATTTTTGGTGTTAGACCATTTAAGTTGATCTATAAATTTTTTTAGATTTTAATAAGTCATTGGAAGGAATAAACTCCATCAGTGAATCATTTGCCTTATGCAGGTCATAAATGATTAACAAAAAACGTGGTCGAGCAACATTTTCCTCTTTTTAAAATTTTGTTCATTATCTTGTTAAGCCCTCATTTGTGCCTGTCCCTGTAGTCCTGCATGTCTGTATAGATGTACATCAGTGTGTGAACTGGGTGTTCCTTGGAGTGCTTGCTTGGTACCAAGCATACCCGTGGAACCTCTCACACGAGCACGTAAGCGTGTCTCTATAGTGTGCATTTAACTTGAAGTACTTTTCAGAATGTGAGTGAGGGCACTTAAAACTTTTATAAAATAAGTAGATCCATGGGTACATTAAATAGGAAATAACATTGCCTGAAAGAGAAGGAAGAAATAATCCTAACATCCTATGATATAAAATAGAATTTTGTCAATTTGATTTGGTTTAGTTCTAATTTAATTTACTAACTGTTTTATAAGACACTATCTTACGACATAACTCTTTTCCTCCTAAATATATTTAATGTCCTGACTGAAAGATTTCAGTGATTTCCTAAGTTATTCCTTATTTCCTTTGACATTTGTCATCATAAGGAATTTGTCTTCTTTTATCCTTTAATCAAAAGAGGGTGCCCCAGATCATCAACTACTTTGATAAAACCAAACTGAATAAATTGTGTGGCTGCTCTGAAAAATTTGTTTCAGTGATATTATTTTATGCTGTATATGTGACCTATAGAAATGCATATCAATTATATATATTTATATATATATGTAAGATTATTAGTACATGCACCAATGTAGTGAGAGAACTTGAAATTCTATTACTTACTTTGAAGATTTAAATATTCCCTGCTTTCAGGAGAGTTCTGATGACAATGATAGCAATTATCAAAAAAGTTTGTTTGAGTTGCATTTCATGTAATCTATTCTGTAATATTTTGTTCTCCTCATTGTATGTATATTCCTTTATATAACGTTTTCTTTTAATACAGTTGAGTAGACAGCTGTGGATAGGATTTGTTTATCAAACTAAGAGTTCTGTTAGTTTTGCAGTAACCCCTGTTCTCCTCCTTTCCTGCACCATGGTATGTTTTGAATCACCTCTCAAATTTTCAAGAGAGCAGCACCAAAATTGGGTAGATTCCATTTTGAGAAACCTTATACAAGAAAACCCAAATTATGAATAATAGTAATTTAACAGAATAGACACATCAGACACTGTACATCAGGGTTGTACAATAGTTAAGCTATGATTGTTTTCTATGTGAAGTTTCACAGTTGTGATTAGACCTAATCAATCTGTTTTAAGCAGCCATAATAATTTCAGATTCCTGTTATAGAGGCATTTTACAGCGTATCCAAAAAAATCCTATAGAAAAAGGCTTCTTCAAAATTGTAAGAAGTTTTTGCATTTGTAGAGAATGAATTAGGCCCATTTTCTTTGCTGTTGACAAAGTACATTCCTTTTAATCTAGTCATTATAGGGAAAGTCAGCAAAGCAATGGAGGAAATACAAAGAGATTATAGGAAATGACTGTTTAAAATACATCTGCAAATGAGTAATGCTGGGCTTGTGTTGTAATGCCCCATCAATTTTCCTTTTATTGTATGCACCAGATATGCTACACTGTGCATTTGTGTGTCTTTTAAGTCTTTTTAAGTCTTAAAGGTGCTCCTCTGTTACCAAACATCTCAGTATTATATAGCTAGAATTCAAGATGTATTTTGAACTTAATTTAATAGGCAAAATACCAGCTTTATAGGGCTATATATATTTACTTCATCGCTGTTTAGAGCCCAAGCTCATTGTTTACTGTGGTGAAAATATGTCCTGCTAATTCCTTCAAATTCTACCAAATTAAGGATTTAGTTAAGAATTAATAATGATGTAATATGTAGAAATAGTTGCTTAATTTTTGATATATTAGATATTAACGATGCTGCTAACTTTCAGAGTTAGATGATCTCTCAATCTTTTTTTCTATCGGCACTAACGCATTAATGCAATGAGGGGTTAGTATTCCTACAGATGATTTTATGCAATTGTCATTGAAAACACTGACCTATTTTTAACAATGGACTTGTCCTGTTTTGGTTTTTTTACTAAATAAAAAATCAATTAATATAGTTTAAAAATTCTTTGGCTCCTAGACCCATTTAAAAATCAATTTTTAAGCTTTCAGTCATTCATTCTTGCATTTTTATTTAAAACTCAAATATAGATACATATTTTTCGTTATTAAATTTTGTAACCAATTTCATTCCTAACCCAACTTTTAATGACAAGTTTAAATGTAGAACGTATTTTCAAGAGCTAAGAATAAGAATTTATTGATAAAGGAAAGGCAGACTGTAGTGTACCTGGACAAATAATATTATTCTAGGAGTGATAGATCTAGCTGCAGAAACTGTAGGAAATAGAATATAGAGTTCCAGGACAAAATGCTAAATAACTGGTAAGACTGACTACTTTTAAATAAAGAAGCGTTCACTCTGGAGTCCAAAGCTCCTTCTTTTAAAGCTAGAAATAAACATCTGTTAGTTTTTCCATTGTAAAACTTCATTTTTATGGGTTTATAGTAGGGTCATAAAAACCTATTCCTTACTGAAACTTGACATCATAAAAGGCTAGGAAAGTCCTTTGGGTAGGTAATAAATAGATTAAAGGATGATGGAAAAGTATGCTTTCAGTACAAGCACACCAAAACACACACAAAATCTCACTCCATTGTCCATTTGACTTGTATCCTTTAATCACAGCTCAAAGCTAAGCAGAATTTCTCCTTTTAGAAGTGTACTGTTGGATTCGGGAGATACTTTTCCAAATCCATCCCAAAGTAAAGGGAGAAAATTCATGGGAAGTGAACCATGAGGTTCTGGCTCCATCAGCAGAGGAAGCCTGGAACTCGTAAGAGATGTCCCAGAACTTTAGCAATTCTAGGCCAAGTTGTTGGCCCAATGTATCTTCAAACCCTTCTTGCTTCTTTCATTTCCTTGCTTCCTTCCTAGTTCTAGCTCATTAGAAGTCATAGGCATATGAATTTCATTAAAATCTAGAGTCTTAGTATCTACATTACTATTTGCAAAAGTAAACAAAAAAAAATACATGTTCATAACAGAAGAGCCTTGTAACCTAGCTGAGAAAATTTATGGTGGTAAGCTGTGTTACGTACCAAATTGTAGCATAGGCACACTCCCTGGACAATCAATATAAAAAATTATTTGTCTTTGTTTTTTGGGTTTTTTTTATTCTGGATGCAAAAGTGAAAAATTAAGGCTAATTTCAAGCACTTGTGAATTCTTTTAGGAAATCACTGGCTATTTTTACATTAAATGTTTCCCTAAGGTGTGATCTTGCATTCACTGAAGTAACTACTTAAAAATTAAATTAATTTTAGCCATAAATAAGCCAAACAATCTGTGACAAAAGTCCTCGAGGCCATGGTGTGAAATATTTTTTTTTTAGATTGGTTGACAAACTAATTGGGTCATAAACGGAGACAAATCACTTAGAACTAAATAAGGACAAAATTTGAAGCATCACTAATGTGAGCAAAACCAGTAATATATGGAATTAGGTGCTTATCTGTCTCCTGCTTTGTAGATGATTGACCTGAGTGCTGCTACTCTCAAAGTCCAGTGTTTGAAAACATGCATGTGGAGAAGTCAAGTAATTCTGTTATAGATTCAGCTTCATTGGGATGGCCCTTTTTTTCCTTTTTTTTTTCCTTTGGATGTAATTGGTCCTTATCTTTATTCACCATTTTAAAGTACAAATTTTTGAACGTTTTCACTCTGATTTTGTATATGTTTATTTACTTATTATTTCTTACTAACTTCCATATATATTGCTAATAGTCCATGACAATTTAAAGGATATTCCGTGATTGAGGCATATTAAAATCTGTTGCATGAAACAGACCCTGGTAGTTTCAGACTTCTTTTTATGATCTTTTTGTTTATGCTGGCTGATCTACTTATGACTGTGTGGTAAGGACTGATCTGATATTCACAGTATATTTTCAAAAAATAAGGCTCCTGTAGTAATTAATATGAGAATTTCTTCTAATGTGAATCAGGTATGATCATTAGAAAGGTAAACACTGGAAAGGGAAACAACTGTGTGATACAAAAAATATTATTATTTAATCTCATAGATAGCTCGTCAGGCAGTTCCACTATAGAAAGTCTTGTTGAGGTCAACTTTTGGGTGATGATAGGCAACACTGTCAGCTACAAATAGACTGGGTTGACATTATGTACATTTGAAATGCTAGCCCAAGAGATATGAAGGAAAATACAAGCTTGGCTGAATGATGACACAGGATGATTTAACTTAATAGCTAAGCACTGTTAAGATGAGGTTCACACCAGAATCACAATGTGGCTTTTCCTTTC
Organism: Corvus brachyrhynchos; assembly: GCF_000691975.1. Lineage (NCBI taxonomy): Eukaryota > Metazoa > Chordata > Aves > Passeriformes > Corvidae > Corvus > Corvus brachyrhynchos. The sequence goes on along the minus strand of NW_008237226.1, from coordinate 8,973,296 downwards.
TATGACTGCATCTCTAGTTAGTAATGTAGGAGAATGATAATGGTGTGGAGTAGGGGATCAAGTGCGCCCTCAGTCAATTTGCAGACAGCAGTGAGCTGGATGGGAGTGTTGATCTGCTGGATGATAGGAAGCCTCTGCCAAGGTTCTGGACAGGCTGGATCAATGGGCTGAGGCCAACTGTTTGAGGTTCAACAAGGCCAAGTGCTGGGTCCTGCACTTGGGTCACAACAACCCCACGCAATGCTACAGGAATAGAGAAAAGTGGCTGGAAAGCTGCCCAGTGGAAAAAGGCCTGGGGGTTTTGGATGACTGCCAGCTGAACATGAACTGTCAGTATGTGCAGGTGGCCAAGAAGGCCAATGGCATCTTAGACTGTATCAGCAGTAATGTGGCCAGCAGGACCAGGGCAGTGACTGTCCTCCTGTAATCAGCACTGGTGAGGCCACGCCTTGAGTGCTGTGTCCACTTTTGGGCCACTCCATGAAAGACATTGAGGTGCTGGAGGATGTCCAGAGTAGGGCAGCAAAGTTGGTGAAGGGTCTGGAACACAGTGCTTATGAGGAGCAGCTGAGGGAGCTGGGATTGTTAAGTCCGGAGAAAATGGGGCTCAGAAGGAACCTCATTGCTCTCTAAAACTACCAGAAAGGAGATCATAACACAGTTGGGGTCAGTCTCTTCTCTGAAATTGCAAGTCATAGGACAACAGGAAATGGCTTCAAGATGTACCAGGGAAAGTTTAGATTGGATTAGGAAAAAATTCTTCATGGAAAGGGATGTCAAATATTGGAACTGGCTGCCTAGGGAACTGAGGGAGTCACCATCCCTGGAGGTGTTTAACAGATGTGGTAGGCTTGGCAGAGCTGGGTTAACAATTGGAATCAATGAACTTAAAGTCCTTTTTCAACCTAAGTGATTCTATGAAGACAGACATCACAAAATGAGAAATAAAAATCATGAGGTCGGAGGAGTATTTTATAAAGGAATTGTTTCTTAAGTAGAGTTACATGATGTTTTTCCCATAGTAATGCCAGTTCCCAGTTCAGCATAACATAATGTAACTCTTTAATAACAAAGATAATTAAAATTGCCAGAAGAAAAACTGTTAGATAAATGTGAAAGATAATAAGATGAAGTATGGAAATAGCCCAGTAGTTAGTACAATACAATTTAATGAAGCAGCATTTGTTCATGTTGTTATTCACAACCTGAAATACTAATTGAATTAATTTTTTTCTAAAGGTTTTCAAGTTTCCAACTTCAAAAAATTGTGGGAGAAGAAGGACCAATTATTTTAGAACTGTCATAATTTTTGTCTGCCAAAGAGGAAAATTGAAGCTAAAGATAGGACTAGATTTATGCTGTCTAGTCTAGTACTTTTGTCTCAATGCTTAAGTATATAGTGCTCAGCAACTCATGTGAGGTGGTCTTCATCCTTCTAATATTAGCGTGTCTAAGATCTGCTTAAGTAGATTTTAGGTAAATATAAAAGGTCTCAGTAAAATCCATGGCACTTACCAAAACATCCAGCAAAACAAAATAGTTCGTCCCCTGTATGCACTTGGCTCCGGATCATTTACCTCGCTAGAACATTGTTTTGGAAGGGATGTTGGAATGAACGATTAAGGAAAGAAAGCAGGAAAAAGGTCCAGAATATTTTTATAAGCAAAGACTTAAAACTAATAATCTAAATTGAATGCCTAAGTATTCAGTAATAAAACTGAAGAGTAATTAAGCATTTGCTCTCTTTCTCTTTTAGTGCTAGCCTTCCTATGGAATTTGCTTTCAGTTAGACCACAGTGCCTCATTTTATATCTTTCATACATGGGAGAATCAGAAATAAAAGATTTATTAAGCAAGCTTCAACATGTCCATTTGATGTTTTACTATTGTAACATGAATTTCTTCAGAAAAGATACAGATTAGCTTATCCTCACTTAGTGAAGAAACCAGTTAATGCAGTGCCAGATCAGGCTTATTATAAAAAGCCAAAGGCTGGCAATAGTATTTGCATTTAATGAAACGGTGATTTTTGTAGTGTAGCTGACTAAGGGAAAGAAATATCTTATGCCAATAAAAATCTCATCAGGTGATGGCTTTGACAGAGCATCTCAGTATCCTTGTCACCCAGAGCTGTCGTAAACAAACTACTGATGAGACAGTGATAATAATTAACACAGTGTTAGTGGAACATAGATGCTCACAACTATTTTTCAGCTACAGTGATCTGAATGAATGCCAGGCAGTGCATGCAGCATAACATCATAGCATGCTTCTGTTTTTATTTGCTGTGAAGCTGTTGGGTCTCTCCATATTTTCAACCACAGATCCTTGGTGTAAGTCCTTGCTGTAATCTGATGATACTTTTTTGCCTCTAAGAAACTGTACATCAAATCATAACATTTAGAAATATATAATGGGGCAGAATCTCATGTATTGTAATTTCAAAAGCTGACTGTTTTTTGAAGCTGTTTCACCAAGTCAAAATTCTCTCCTTTCTTCTGCATTTTTAACAATAGATCATTGCTGGTGAATATTAACCCTATCTACAAAATAATAATTTTACTGGTAAAACTCATGTTAAAAAGAAACAAAAATAATCTTGAGGTTGGATATGGCAAAAAGCCTCAGAACTAACTAACTTCCTTCCTGCCTCCCTTCCCTCCCTCTCTCTCTTCCTCCCTCCCTTCCGTTCCTTCCTGCCTCCCTTCCCTTCCTTCCTTCCTTCCTTCCTTCCTTCCTTCCTTCCCTTTCCTTCCCTTTCCTTCCCTTTCCTTCCCTTTCCTTCCCTTTCCTTCCCTTTCCTTCCCTTTCCTTCCCTTTCCCTTCCTTCCTTCCTTCCCTTTCCTTCCCTTTCCTTCCCTTTCCTTCCCTTTCCTTCCCTTTCCTTCCCTTTCCTTCCCTTTCCTTCCCTTTCCTTCCCTTTCCTTCCCTTTCCTTTCCTTCCTCCCTCCCTCCTACCACATCCCGGCCCCCAGGTGAATGGAATGCTAAGCGTGGATGGTCATGACAATAGAGCATTTTTGGCTAAAATGCTGGGTTCTTTGGCTGATATCCGAGGTGTGTTCCCTCTCTGGGATGTTTCGCATTGATGCTAAAGAACTGTAGGTTGTTTTTCATGGATAATTTAGGCAAATAATGAAACACATTCCACTGTGTTCTTAGGCATGAGGTACAGAAAACTAATATTGGCTTTTGTCTTGACTGGCTCTGTCTCTACCTAATCTTTGATCGTAAAAAGAAATACCATCTCTTTGCTTTTTTTTAATCAAAGTAGTACCTGACTGGCATTTTATCCTTGCAGGTGTGGTTTGAGTCTGTCCAGATGCCATATCTTAACTTCTTTTCTGTCTTCCTCTGCCTCCTTTTCCTTGGCTTCCTAAATCTCTTTTCTAAACATGTTCCATTAGACAATAGTCTCCAACCATTTAAAAATAAATGCAGAAATAAATGTGAAATAAATGCAAATTGGAGGAGAGTGCTATCCTCTCAAGTAATACAAAATATTATTGTTTTCACCCTTAGTCCTTGGTGTTCCTCCCTTTTTTTTTGTATGAACCTTGACCTGCTCCTTGCAAAAGCTCCCTATGCAAATAGGAAGTATTGCCCAAGGACTTTACAAGACTGTCCTTGAGTTAAAAGTGATTCATTGAACACAGGCTTTTTAATTATTGTATTGGCAAATAGTATTAATTTTTTTCATATAAAATGTTGGTATGTTTGAATTTTTCTGGTCTCAATCCTAAACTCCTTATCAGAAAAGCTTACTTGCAAATGTGGAGGTTTTGTCTCTGTTGTGGTAGAGAACACTTTATTGTTATAGTTTGAATGCTTCCTTAGGCAAAGTAGTGAAGGACAAATATAAAATACCCAAATTTTTTTTTCCAGTCTCATGCTTTTTGAGCCCCAGTGCATGATTTTTTAATATTAAAGTTGACAATACTGCTGTTTCAAATTGGAATACACCATTAAATAAGAAATAATATTGGTATTCTTTCAAAAATCTTTTATCCTTCCAGAGAATAGAAGCCTCTTATCTGATCAATAATGTGGAAAAAAACCAAACCTGACATTTCCATTAAATGTAAGGCATTTCTGATTCATAGACCATCTTTTTGTTTTGTCATTCTGGCATAATGGTGTCTTGTTCCACGAGAGAGGCTTTGCATTGCTGTAGGAATAATAAGAATGACAACAAAAATGTTCTCATAAAAATTAGAATTTTTGCTGCTGTGACCATCTCGTCAGTTGCATTTCGACTTTGGAAAATGTGTTCTTAAAATTATGCTCATAAATAACTTTAAATAAGCCTACTTGCAGGCTTGGAGTACCTGGGCTATCTGATCTCTGGAAGACAGCTCTCTTCAAAGACTGCATTTCTTTGGAAGATGTCTACCTAGGTAGTTAGGAAAGTGTTTCCGGCGTGTGGGATGCAGAGCACAGCTGAGTAGTGCTCCAGTTTGAGAGGGACTTCAAACTTCTGGTATGATTTGAGGTTGTAAAAACAGTTTAAATGGTGTATCAGACAACCCTGATGTGTGCACAGCTTTACCATCCAGCCCTAGGGAGCTGATGTGCACTGGCAGTGATAGTTTGCCGTCTTAGACTGTACTGTGTACATAATGTACTCTGTAGAGCACAGATCCTGCCATGGGCTAGGCTGTACTGTGTCCTGCACGCATTCTTCTACTACTCTGTACTCCTGTAAGTTTAGTCAAATCTCAACCGTTCTGAGAAGTCATCTGGGTGACTTATTTGTGGGTCCAGAAATAGGAAACAGCCACAGCTTTCCCTTGAGCTCTCCCACAGATGTCTTTGTGCAACAGTTTGGAAACAAGGCAGGTCTGGGCTTTAGTTTGGGATTGAGCTCATATGCAAGAGATTCTACTGATGTAAGCACAGACTATTGTGTAGCTAGAAGTCTCTTAGATCTTGGAACATATGGCAGTTTCATTGATGTAAGTTACATCAATTCATTTTTGACATTATATCGTTTGTAATTTTGTATAATTAATTTAAACTGATTATTTTGCACTTCAAGAAGACATCAAAGAATGGTAGGTAACTTCAGAGCTCTAGTTCACAAAGATTTAAATCGAGAAGTTATGTCATCTTTCTGTTTTTAAGTTTGCTTAAAGCATCATTTGTGCAGAGGTTTAACACCAGAAAGAATGATGCATGAATTTCAAATTAATGTTATTTTTAGTAGAAAGTCAGAAGAGGTTACATATTTGCCAGAAAATAACTTCTTGTATTTACTTAGATATATAATGCAAAATCATTACATACTTTTAGGTTTCTTGCTAATAATAGAGGAATCTTTTTGGGTGTTCTAGGTCCCTCTTGTGCTCAGGCTATAATAGGTGATTTTTTTAATGTAAAATATGTATTTTTTTATGAAAAAGTAAAGTGTAGTTTGTTTGTTCGTTTGTTTGGGGGTTTTTAACAATTTTAAGACCTTGAGAGAGATTTAGAAAATAATTTCCCTAAGGAGAAACATTGCAACTTTACAACTTTATAGAGTTGCAAACAAAGTGCAGATATATTTTTTGGGAAAGTTCTCAGAAATTATCTGATACTCTTATAATTACTCAAGAGCAAAAAAAAATTGAATCTATGGAAAAATACAACTTTCTGTTAGACTTAAAAATAAAGAGTTGATGAATAACATTCCACAAGTGATTTGACAACTCTCTATCAACTTACAGTGTTTGGACTTGTCAATATTGTACCCCATGTTTGTCCCTGTGCTTTTATGGGACAGGGGAGTAGGCTGGTGGAGGATATGCCAGGTAGCCCCTCTCTACCTTGAAAATGGAGGCTTTTATAGATTGTTTGTACTGGCACTACAGCACTATCCAACTGCAACTTGCAAAGATATCTGCTATATATGAATGCACAAGCAAGCATTAATGCTGATAGAAACCACTAGATCTATATCTCTCTTTGCTGACATGTGAGCTTGAAACAATATGACATAGTCCTCCCTCAGCCTAAACAGCTCACTGAGCTTGACAACGACACTAATAGAAGACAAGCAGTTCTGCATCGGGAGGTTTTTGATGGAAAGCATAAAAGTACTGCTCTGTCCAACCACTCTCTGAACGTGCTAGAAAAATGACAGATTGTCAAAATTAAGTGCCATGTTCTTCACATGAAAACAAAGCAAACATGATGAAAGCTTTTAGCAATAGGCATAGGTTTAGTTTATACTATTTTTCCAGTGCCTTGCAACTATACATTGATGTTACTTTCTTCAAACAGCTGTTTGTGCGTAAAGCAAGAAGATTATTTTGGTAGGCTGAAATTTGACAAGTTCTTTCAAAATTGGCTTTTCTGTTTCTAAACCTTGCAGGATAAACAGCTATATTAAAGAAATGGCTGTAAAATCCAGGCTGAATTAAGACACATATATTAAAAGAGCAAGCTATGGATGTTGACTTTTGAAGCCCTTTGATTATGTCAGTGACTGAAACATACTTTATATCTTGTGGCTATGAGAAAAAGTTTGAAAACATGGCCTGGCATAACCAATACTATTTCTCTCTTTTTCTGTTGGCAACTTGAAACAATTATTCGTAAAAAGTGTGAATTATCCCATTTTCGCTTTGCAAACTAAAAACAATGAGAAAGGAAAACTGCATATATTGTGATACATGCATATGAATTTTCCAAGTTCTCCATTTTTCTACTCTTTAAACTAAAATTGATTTTCTTCTGTAAATCATTTTTGTTCTTCTCATCCTTCTTTCTAGGCTTATGTTTTGTATTTTTATTTCCACTTTATGACATACTTATTTAATGTTAAATATTATAAAATAAAATGTCTCATATGCTGCTTCTAATCTTTAACTTAAGGGTTAAATAATATGCCTTTGTTAAGAGGAATCAGGCCTTTGAATATTTTTACGTCCCATAAGGTATTTTTAGTAAAATCCAAGGCTTGCCTTAGTTGTGGGAGAAGCTGCCAGGTTTTATTGACACACTAATAATCTGGAATGGGAAAATTTGCAATGAGTATATCCTTTTAGATGAATGCAGTGCACCCTTGAGATGTCTGGTTATGTAACTTGGACGTTTAGGGACTGTAATTCAAAGGAAACAGCAGCAGCAAGACAGAAGTCTGGCTCTGATATTGAAAAAGCAGAGGTTTTTGTGCCTATGTTGGAAAAGGAACAATAGGTCACGTTATTGTTTTTGCATACTGCTCTTAATCCAGATGTTTACTTTTACTGCTCTAAAGGTTGTTTGTCTCCTAATGCTCTTTGTATTGGTGCTTGATTATATCTTACCTGAATCTTTTGTTGCAGCTAACCCAAGTTAGATGATGGTGAAAACTGCAAATATTTTGCCATTATAATCATCATCATAAATCACAGGCCATAAGATCTGCCTTGTGTTTAGAGGAATCATCTTTTTTATTGACTGTCTTCCATAATTAATAGCACTTTACTTTGTAAATCAAATTAGCCCACTTTTTCTATAAAGATTAAGTGTGAGATCATTTTTTAGAACATTAAATGACCTTGACAAAAACAAGGGATCAATAACACGTTGATTAACAGATTGTTTTCGGTTATATTGGATGGTTTTTGTGTTGTTAGTTTTTCCTGTTGCATGACCTGTAGAGGTTGAAGGTCATTGATATCTCCTGGTAGTTCTGTTTTCCCTAAGTAGTTGATTCTACTCTTGTCTAATACTGATGGATTCTCTTAGGCATGTGTGTAGGTTTTTAGATTTACACACGCCCTTACCATCTTGATTCCCAATTCTGCTTATATTGACAGAGCCGTTAAATATCCCAGACTTCAGGTCTCTCCCATGTCCACACCCACATCCTAGGGTCAGCTACCAGGCAACCAGTTTGCTCAGGTTTTTATGTGGTCTGGCCTTGAAAATCTGAGAGGATGGAGACTGAACGTCCTTTTTAGGCAAACAATTCTTGTGCCTTCAGTTGTCGATTGAAAAACAATCTTATGTCCTATCAGACCTTATTTCAATTTATGCCCTCTGTTTCTTTGTGTCATACACCATTGTGAAGAGCCTGGATTGCTCCTGTGGTTACCAGGGGGCTGTTATTTCTTTCCCTGCCTCTTCTCCAGGTTTAATCAAGCCCAGCACCCTCTACCTCCCCTCACAAAGGACAAATGCACCAGCCCCAGCCAGCTTGATGGCCTCTGCTGGACACCCTGAACTACTTCTCCTTTGATGGTAGGACTGCCTGTGCTCTGTTCTTCATGGATGAGGTCACTTGGATCCTCTCCTCTCATGGCTCCTTACCAGCTCTTTATGTTTACTTTGATTTGCCTTCACTCAGGTAACATAGAACTCCTTGTGCCAGAAGCCCATGGCTGATCAAACTTGACACATAGTGTCCCAGGGGGACTATGAGGCCAGGACATTGCATTGCATTCAGCAGAGGCTTTAATGCCAAAGGAAAATCATATTCCCAGCTATGAAAACTTCTTTAGTCACTTGAAAGCAAAAGCCTGTCACATAACCTGCACGAGCACCTTATTCCCAATGCCATGTCATGTAATTGAGAAATTCTTTCAGGAGAGCAATGTTAGCAAATTAGGAAGTCTCTCAAGTTCAACAGCATGCTTCCAAGTGCTGAATATCTCAAGAGAGTTGTAGTTTAGGTGCTTTTGTCCCATTTTCCCCCATGTTAAAATCACCTCTTCTGGCTACATCTCCCTCGGTGCTTTAAGGCTGTCAGGATGCATTGTGCAGCTCTAGCCAGCCCCTAGGAGCACACTGCTGGTCTCACAGAATAACAGCCACTCTCTCAAATTCTCTTTGTGCAGCAAAGAAAAACAGGTGCATCTTGAAGTTAGGTGCCCTGTGAGTCTTTGCACTGGGAAAAGTCTGTTTATGTCCACCATTAAACAATTTCCATCAGGATGATTTGTTGTCACTGCTTCTGATAACTTTTAGCTCTCATAATGCTCCTGTTCTATTGACGCCATGGTGCTTTATGTACACTGGTGAGAGTCCTGTTATCTGTAATACAAAACTTCCACTGATATATTGATCAACTGAAAATGGCGATCAGCTCTGAACATTTAATCCTCTACTTAAACTTTAAGCTATGGGTAGTTTTGAGTATCTTGTGACACCTCATCAGCAAAGTTTTGAAAGATGTGTTCCTGAGTCCTAGAATTTGGGTAAAACATTCTGCTGTAGACCTGAGAGACAGCAGGAGCAGATGAGTGAAGAAATAAGAGAATGTCTATACAGAACTCATTTTCTTAACATTTAAAAATAACAAAATTGATTTATTTTTTAATTTGCTCTCTGGCTAAAACCAAAGGAAAAAAAAAAAGTTTTACAAGTGTGCATTATGCAAAGGAAAGAAGAATGCTAAAATCAGACTCAAGAGTGCATTATGCTAATGCCTTGAAAGATCAAGACCGAGACCCTGACCTCATTGAAACTGGTGTGAATTTGATTTTTGAATTAGCAGGGTCAGATTTCATTCTAGATACAAGATGTTAGGGTATAAGTTTCCTTACTAGCTATTAGGATATGAAAGTATTAAAAATGTCTGAAACAATTATTAAATTATGCAGATTGTGTAGAGGATTTAGTTCCTGCACAAAACTAGCATTAAGTAGGAGTGAGATGAGGATACTGATGCCTCTTCCTGGTCTTAAAATCAATTCTCAATCACAGTTAGAAGGGAAAAAGGGATTTTACCTTGGTATTTGTTTTAAGGATCCTTAGGTGCACTATGTCCAGGCCGAACATAGCCCAATGCACACCACAATGCACACCTGCAAAAGATCGGGTATAACATTATAGGTCTTACTAATTAGCATATCTATTAAAGATTCCCCAATGAGAGGCTCGAGTGAGCCCCCCTCTCCAAGGTGCCCCCCACTCCAAGGTACCCGGTATAACAGGGATATAAAAGAAAAGGCAGAAAAATCATGGCATCAATACAGAACTGAACACAGAAGATACTATATCAAAGAGTTATCTTAAAGGTTTTCATTTCTTTAACAAGATTTAAATTTCAGTACTTTCCAATGTAACGGGAGATTAAAAGTATATTGACTAGAAGGAGTCTGTAATACGCTACATGAAAGACAAAATTAATTTTATTTTGTTTCTAGTATTTTCTTATAAGTGTGTTATTCAATAGAAGCGTACAGTCTACACAGGCTAATTCATGTAAATAATTGCTATTATATATTTTTATGCTTTAGCTATTTCTTCTAATGTCTCTGTCAGAGAGCTGTAAGAAACCATTGATAGCAAAGTTTTTGTCTTATAAAAATTGGAAGAATGTTAAGTAATACTTGAGAAATGTCAACAGTTGTCTGGGTAAATTGTTTTAAAAATAGGTAAATGGAGGGTCAAATATCTAGAAAACACGGAGGTAGGCCATGTGGAGAATGATGAACCTTTATTTTAGAGAACAATGACTCAGGAAAGTACTAGATGGTCATACCTGGTAATGAGCTGAACAGGAGCTTTTGAGAGTGATTCTGTGGCTTGAAGACAAGGTATGTGCTTTGGCTTTAGGAACAGGGGAATGAGATGTGAGAAGATGATTCTTTAAAATTCATGTGGTCGTAAGAACACCGCTGTTTTATGCTGTCCTAGTGTCTAGTCTTTAAAAAGAACATTGAAAATTACAAAGGTTTCTGAAAAAGCTGCAAAAATTGTTTAAGAAGTTGTTAAAGAAAAAGACACAAAACTGTTGAATACTAGTCATTCATCATAAAAAGGAGAATATTAAATTATGAGATGATCATAGCAAGTGTCTGCATGAGATATTACTCATTTGTAAAAATTGTAAAGGTTGTTTGGTTGAAGGTATTCAAAGCCACGGAAACTGCAAGTAGGTAGATTTGATCTGGGAATGAAGAATACAAATGCTTATCAGTCAACGTAATGAGCTGGTGAAAGAATTGTCTCACAAGTCAAGGCCATTACAGTTCCATGAGAACAAACATAATGAGGGGAACAGAATCCCACAATAAAAATACCAAAAGCAAACAAATAAATCCTCCTAGAATATCAATTGCATCACTTGGGGGTTATGTGAACCCCCAAGTCCTGTGAAAAGGTAGAGGAGATACTTGTTTTTTATTTATGTCTTACATGCTAAAAGAGTGAGTACAAGAACCAACATTTGTGAAGAATTTTGGAAGGACACCTTCTGGGCTGCTTTTTCAGGTGCTCTATTCTATGGCTTTGATCTTTTTGACTTGTCTTTCCACCAGACCATATTCTCTGCTGAAGATTAGTGACATTCAGAAGACCTTAAGGCTCCATTTTTAGAGTGTATAAGCATTATTTCACACAAGATTAACAGATATTTTCAAAGTGACATGTACTTAAGAACTTGAGTTCTATTGATTTTCATTACGGTACTGTGTGGGGTGATTTAAAAACTTCACCAAAACAAGTGAATTGCTCTAGAGCAGAGCAGAATTGTCAGAGATTTCCCCAGAGCTGGGGAACTCTGGGTGCTCTCCAGCTGTCACCTAGTGGTGATCCCAGTACCAACAGCAGCTCGCCGAAGACTAAAGCTGCATCTTGGGAATTTTCAATGTCATCAAGCTCCATTTGTCCTTCTGTATAGCATTGCTGTTTGGGCTTTACCTCTGAATTTAGAAGATCCATTTTAAGGATCAATTCCTTAATCTTTATTTAGGACTCTGTCAGCTCTCCTTTTGATTTGAAGACTGTCACTCACCTAAATGTGGTTGAAATCCGGATAGGCAATTCTGAAAGCAAAAAAGCATGGTTACTTATTATAGAAGCTATTGCTGTTCAAACCCCTTGCCTGAATAGAGCCGTAGTCCCCATCCTTTTCCCGTTTCATTCTTCCTAATAATTCTTGAATTAGAGAAAAGAACTTGTGGCAGTTGTGGCTGTGATTTTTATGAATATTTCTGTAACCCCTCTGAGGGCTAAATATGAGGCTGCAGATAAAGTGCAGCACATTTCCCAGCAGACAGCACTCTTTATGTGCATAATTTACAGTACGGAACTAGTCATAGCAACTAGTAAGTAGTAAGTGGGGTTTTTTTATACTCAGATCATCTGCAGAATAGTTGCTAGTTGTTTTTTGGGGGTTTTTTATGTTCTGTGTAAAAGCTGTAAAATTAATGTGTTATTTGTCATGCTGTGATGGAATGTGTATGTTTATGAGAGAAAATGTGCGTACACAGTAAAACAGAGTGCTCAGATCAGAGGCTGAAACTCTTTCTGGCTGAGAGCAGAGTACAGGTTCTGTGGTCTGAGAGTAGAGCCTTTTAAAACTTCAGTGTTTAAAAATGAGAGAGATTTCTTTTGCACTTCTAGGTAGAAGGAGGGGAAATCCTTTTAGTCCAGCAAACATCTGGTAGCTGAAGAATGATAAAAAAGTACTGATTGGTTCTGACAGCTGCTTGCTTTGTAGTGGTATTTAACCAGAAATATTTGAAACAGATTGATATGAATAATGAAAGATTGCATGATGTATGTCACAAATAAACTTTACCACAATTTAACTCATTAACAAAGAAACAATGTTACATAAGGAAAAATCCTTATTTACTGTTTAACTCATTTGTGATATTTCATTTTTAATAACCTGACAACAGATAAGGTTTTTATAATAATTTTCTCCATCAGATATTGCAAGTATTTCATTGCGAAACAGGTTGAATGGGATGTCATTGTCCTTTAACTTTAACAAGTGCTGCTGATGGATGTGGTCCATTTAAATGTACAACAGAGAGCTGAACTAGATAATGAACTTATTATTACTCTCTGAGGATTACAGGTTAGTCCCAAAGGAGTGCAGTAAGCTAGAGAAAATCCATATCTACTGGCTAAACAATAGCCAGAGGGCTGACTGGAGATATTGATTTACTTTCTAGGCCATTTAGACCTTAATGGTGGAGAAAAGCTGAAGTGCTGTTTACTTTTCTGCCAGAATCGACCAAACAACCAGTCCATTTTTTAAAGACTTTTGATTGATTTCGCTTAGAGGAATTAGAGGTGATTTATTTTTAAGCTGAAAGCAACTCGTAAATATCTCCCACTACACAGGTTCCATGAGAGTAAATGTTAAGTGGAAATGCTTACTGAGAAATACTTTGCTGCAAATCAATGTGAGCAGGTAATACTCCTTGATAGGAACAGTCAGGTGTTGGACACCTTTTTCAAGAGTGGTCAAACCTCTGGTTGCACTACGTGAGAAAGAGCATTTTTAAAAGACTTAGCTTTTGTGAAGGGGTATGAATCTGATTGCTTGGCTGAATTTGTGCCAGCTGTACCCTGCTGACTTTGAAAAGGGCCATGGCTCTGGCAGTGTAAGTGGTGCTCAAGGTCAGTAGTGAGCAGCTTTAATATTTGATGGATGAAAACAGTAATTTATCACGTGACAATTGCCCATGATGCTTCAAGTATTTTCAAAATTAGGCAAGCTTAAATAAATGCTCCTGAGCATCCTGCCACATATAGAGACACATCTAAAGAAAATAATAATATGATTTTTATTTCCTAGAGATAACCTGTCTGGAAAAGTCGTATGTTTATACAAATGACTGTCAGGTGTTTTAGGGCTGTAAATGTAAAATATATGTAGCCAAAATCATGAAGCTTACTATGGTAGAGCTGCTGTGTTGATAATATTCTTGTTTAGAGGTAAAGCCACAATTTAATATTAATTCCCAACGCATAGTCTATAGCTACTACTTAGAAAAATTGTGCAGGAACATTTTTTTGAAGTCCACTTGCAAAGATAAGACCTTGGAAGGCATTTTTCAGTTCTGCTTTAACATGATAGTCTGTGTTATTTATTGGAAACAGCACTATTTTCACTAATCAGGCTTGGCTTTTTCCTTCCTCCCCATCCTCTTCTCTGAAGGGAGTTAGACTTGGTTAGTAAGCTACTTATATCATAACACAGAAACATTAGAATTACAGTCAGCTCTGGGGATCTCACAAAAATGTGGAAATATGCATGTTTTAAATCTGGAAGTTGCATTTCAAATCCTACATGTGTTTTATGCCACCTCTCCTACCAGCTAAGTCATTAACTCTATTTGATTCAGCCTTCGCACCATGCTAAACAGCTGAAAACTGATGGGAAGAAAAAATATTCAAGTATTTTCCCATTCTCTCGGAAAATCCCTGAACAACAGAAAAATCCTATTACTGTGAGGTAGAGGTCATTAGGACTTTGCACAAAGATAATAATTTTTACTGCCCCCTTGTGTTTGTGAACTGATGCCCAGGAACTATGGAAAAGCTAAGAATTTCAGTGTATACTTCGTGCTAGTTCTGCAATATACATTAAAATTAAAAATGGTGGATGAATGTGTGTTCTCTGTTGAAAAATTGAAAAAGTTTGATAGACCTTATTTTTTATTTTAAGTATGCCTTTTGTAGTCAGCTCGCTAACCTTTACTATAAGAATTTAGTACCTGCTTTTGTGAAGTCCCAAGAAGAAAATTTTACAGACTGCTTCATATATGGTTTCTTTAAGCTTTTTTGTTTGCTAAGATTTGAAAAAGTTCACTTACCCTTTACTTTTCTTCAGCCTTAAAAAGTTTATGGCAGAATACATTTTGCAGACCTGTTTTAGCTGCTAGGCTTTTATGCTTTAATACACTCTTAAGATTTTTTTTTTTGAAAGAAAGGCAAGCTTGCAAGCTAACTTCCGTGAGCTTTATACAAGTGTCAGTGGAAGTGTTACCTGCAGTTCTCCTGTAACTACAACAAACTGTGATACAGCATTTTGTGTGCTGATAATTTGAAATTCCTTATTGAGTATTCGCAGTTCAAAAAAAGCTGTGCATGTATATTAACAAAAGCTGTGCAGATGATGTTTTCTTTATGTCAAATAACATGAAGTGATTAAAAAAAATGCCAGTTTAATATAAGCATTTCTGTTTATTTTGTCTTTTGGAGTTGGTTTTTGTAGTTACTTTTTTAATTAAATCTATAGAATGATTGAACTAGAACTAATTATAGATTAGCTAAATTTTAACTTTCATTTAAGAGCTGGTTGATCTGGCTAAGTTAGTTAGCTAGAAAAGTTGTATCTCATCTAAAATTATGAAGTTTTATGCTGAAATAGAGTCCAAATTATGCAGAGTTGAAGGAATCAGATCAGTGCCCCCAAATTACAGTATTGTCATTCACCATGTTCAATTTCCTTATCAAGTTTAAGTCCTAAAGTATTACTGAATTTAAAGCACAGAATGATTACTTCCATTTATTTCAGGAGCTGAAAAGCAGTGAGTAAGAATGAGGTTCAAAGAAATCTAAATCTGTGAGGTTTTTGTTGGGTTTAGTTTTTTTTTCTTTCTTTGCAAGTGAAGTGCATTAGGAAAGAAAACAACAGCTGGTAGCATGGAGCTGTGTGAGATTTTAAAAAGCTGGGGTGAAGTAATGATTAGAAATGCAATATGGAGCTGTAGTGTAAAAAGTAAAACCGAAGGCACTGAACTAGACAAATATAATTTAGGCAGCACAGGTCTAATTACTAGGCTTGATAGCTTAGAGTTATTACCCATAAAGGTTGATTCCTCACCAATTCTCTGGCTGCAGAAAAGAATCCTACTAGACATTGGTGCTAAATTTATCGTGTAGCATATGATGATAAAAAAATTACAAAGACAGATTTCTTTGTGTATGTTCCTGTCAAAAGGGTCTGTATAGACTTTTTCAAAGTGAAATGTATATAATCACAAGGACATTCCATGAAAGACACATAGGGAACCATTTTACAGATCTATTTTAAACATGCTTTAGAAAAATTAATCAATTTCTTCTTGTTTGCATGTATTTTGAATTTTAATGGAGCAGGATTGAAGAATAAGTGCTCTCACTGCAGCCATGTAGTAAGTGAAACAATTACATGCTGGGTATATAAATGTTATTTGCTGATAATCCAACACAGTTTTTGGAGGAATGATCCGTGGTCACATAGCTTTGTATGGAGGACCAAAACCACTATACTCTTCCTAGCTTTACTCTTTGTCTGGCAATCTGCCTTGTCCTTTAAGGTGCTGTTCAATGTAGAAAATTTTCTAAATTTTTATTGTGAAGGATAAGACAGTAAGTAATTATAGCAGTAGAATTTATTATTTATACAGCTACCATGTGCATTTTCAATGCTAAGTCCTGATTTCTACTAAGTAAAGACCTTCTGTCACACTAAAAATGCATTCTGAAGTCTCTGCACATTTACAGAACAGCATTTTTAACCACAGCTGATGACTGCGTTCAATCTTCAGGGGAAAAAAGTTGCCTAAAAATATAGACTCACAAATATAGCATTAATCGTAATATTTTCAGGTTTTTAAAAAATCAGTGGCCTTTTAAAAGCAAAACTCATCCCATCCTCCACAAAATAGAAAGTAATGTACCATTATTTAAGAAATATGAACTCGTTTTTTTTTTTTTTTTCACAAAGAGAATGAAGCTTGGCCCATGTGTTTCACCTGCCTGTTCTCTCCTGAATGATCTGCACCTGAGATCCAGTAGCTGTGCTTTAACCCTCCTGTAGGAAAGCAGGTAGCAGAGTGTCCATGCATTTCCACAAAACAGGTTATATGCCTATTTAAAAATTCCCTGAAGGTGAGACTAGAGAGATGGGACAGCTTATGTGGCCTTTTGAATTGAATGTGCTGCAGGGAACACAGGTGGCCTGGATTCAGATCTTGGATTCTTTTGTGATAAGTTACTAAAATCCATAGGTATGAGTGCATACTTGCAAGGATATGTTTTGTAAATTCTCTTTTAGCAAGTGAATTGAGAAATAATGAGACTTCTTTTATGTTGAAGGGCTTAGGAGGACAGTCTTCTATCTAGGTGAAGTGTTTTGAAACAAGATAGGTTTTCAGTTTTAGATTAGAGAGCTTAATCTAGGACTTGAAAGTGTCTATCTACATATGAACTAGGTGTCAGTGCTCTCACTATAGTCAGTGGAGAACCAGTTATTTCTCTCAATGAAACCTGGAGACCAATTCTGCTTACTCAGGCCTGGTAAATCACACCTTCAGTTTCACTGAGTAGATGTCTTTTGTCTTGGATGGAAATACAGTGTCGTCCTACTTCACAGGCAGACAAATGCATTGTGGTGGTAAACTAAATCCTAGACAAGCCACCTCCTTCCTAGAAGTGATATTCTCATAGAGGTGAAATCAGGAGACAATGAAACTTGAAATGAGTGAGGCTTCCTAAATTTATAAACCAGCTCTTTCAATAGAAAAATAAATTTTAAACTCTCCTGAATCCCAGTCAGACAGGCAGAGTCTGACCTGTAAAGGTTTAAACCAGTAAGGTTTAAATATTTCTGGAGGAATAATAAGGAGAAAAATTTAGTCAAAGATCTTCTATACAGTCTGATTTTCTCTTGTGTGCTTACAGAAGAGATGCTTATTGTTTGCCTTACAGCATTTGATTGCTTTTTCCTTTTTTCTTTTTTCTTTTTTTTTTTTTTGTCCTTTTCACTTAATCTTCTCATTGTGTCCTACTTGGGAATGGTGTAAAGCATGGTGTTTCAAGTACTTTATGGTAATGGAAGGGTTTATTTGGCAAGAATTGAATAGAAGTATTGAGATATTTTAGTTTTTCAGTGAGAGTTAAAGTATGGGCTAGAGAAAAAGATTGTTTAATTACATGTCATCACCTGCTTTACAGGGAAACAAAACTGGTTTATATGATTGTTAGTTTGCTAGTTTTCTAAAACAAAGGTACAGTTTTGCATGTGAAGCAGCCAATGAGGAGTTCCTCCTTCAAACCTGTTCCTGAGCCTCTGAGCTATAAGTACTGCTTAGTGCACCTAGTCTCATGTCTGTGTATACGTATCCGTATTTGTGCATAAGGGAAAGGAATATTGTTTCATTCCTCTGACATAATAAAAAGATGAAATGTGGAGGTCTGTGTCCTTGCTCTGAGCTAGTCAGTCTATTCTAATATATACAGAGAGGGCTTTTTTTGCCTTTTTTTAAATGAGCTTTGTTGGCTCTCTAGTATGACCAAGGCTGGTAAATATGGAACTGTTCAGAGACTTTATTTTTGTTCATGATAAAAAACCTCTTGAGATTAATGAGTCATTGGTGCCTCAGCATCTGCTCCCAAGACTGGGGAATTTTGGAAAGAAACTGAGGAGAAATATAAGCATAAAAATAAGTAAAACGTTAAGAGCAGAAATCTTCATGATGGTGAATGGGCACAAAGGATTTAAGAAGTGTAACAAAT
This sequence comes from Corvus brachyrhynchos, assembly GCF_000691975.1. Classification (NCBI taxonomy): domain Eukaryota; kingdom Metazoa; phylum Chordata; class Aves; order Passeriformes; family Corvidae; genus Corvus; species Corvus brachyrhynchos. Next base: position 8,955,080 of record NW_008237226.1, on the reverse strand, counting down.
GTTTATTTAGGGGAGCAAAATGACAGATTAAATCAAAGCTATAGTGAAGACACTTTTAAAGTAAATCTTTTGAGAAACAACTATTTTTTTGGTCTTACTAATAAATTTGTTAAAACAATATATTCAAAACAGGTATTACTGTCACAGACTAGAAACAGTACCCTCTTTCATGGGGAAATGTCTTGTTAACTATGTCAGTCAGGTATCACGATGTTTTAGAGTAGCTAGGTTTCATATCAGTTGCTGTAGGTTGACCTCCTGCAATTAGTCTCAGTTGAATAAGCCACTTTTCTGTAACTCTGGAGAAAATATTTTTTTCCCTTGTGAACATCTTGTTGCATACTGGAAGAAAGCAGATACAATGTGAGGCACAGCTCAGAAGTTCCTCCTGCATTATAGCACCTAGCACGTGCTACAAAGATCTTAAAATTTTTAGGGTGTGTTGTTTATATTTCCATATGGGAATTTTTACTTGTATTTTAGGATAAGATTTTCCTCCATATAGATGTTAGCAGTAGGCTCTGTGCTGGTGTCTGTACTGTAAGGAGGGTATGCAAGAAAGGTATCATAATTAATAAAACAACAACAGGATTCATAGCAAATGAGATTGTGTCTTATGGATATCATTATCAACCTGGTGTTCCTCTTGTGTTGGTTTTTTTCCTGGTAACCCTATAAGAAGTAAACACATCCAGTCTGGCTACTATTTCTCTCAGAAACCTGAACAAATTGCATTCTGATCTGTAGCTCAACAAAATCAAGAAACAGTGCACAGACCTGCAATGAATTCATTGCACCTTTTGTCGGCAAATATACAGACAACAGATGATATTTGGGAACATCAGTACCTGTCTGGAGTGTGTGAATTGACCAGTATTCATAGGTGAACTGTCTGTACAAATATTTCAATCCAAATGGATGGTTGGAGCCTGAGATAAGGAATGGTTTTCACTCTCCCCCTCCATTAATCCCCTTGGGGAAATGAAAGTTTAATTCAGCTATTTGTAAGCCCAAGACTTTGTCACTAAGAACTGATCACTCTTGGTAAAATTATAATTAATTTGTTATTTTTCTCTATACATCACTTTAAATTTATCCACATTAAATGTCATCTACATTTTTATACCCCAGTCACTAAGTACTGCAAGGCCCTTTTGCAACTTTTCATGACTTGGGTTTATTACTGAAAATGGTCAGGGCAAGGTGTCCAGGAGTGGCTTCTTGGCCAGATGTGAGAGCACAGCTGAATGAAGGACTAGAACTGAATGGAGAAGGGGGAAGGATGAGAATTACAGCTGGAATGAACTGCTGAGGGTTTTGAGAAAATTGGGCAAAGAACTGGATAAAGGGGGACAGGCAGGCGGGCAGTGGAGATTGCAGCCCAACTGCATGGATGCCTGAGAGCTACAGTGCGAAGCTATGACAAAGCATGAGAGAAAATGGAGCCAGATTCAGCTTTGCAGCAGTAGAACTGATAATGTCAGGGAACATGATCTCACAGTGTTACTTAGTGGTATGACTACTTATGGGGTAGCTTTTCAGCCATGGGTGGTGTCATTTTATGATATGTGAAAATGTTATTTATTGTGTAAAACTGAAACTGCTCTATGAGGATTTTAGCTTTTCTGCACTTACTTATATGGTCTCTGCCTAAGCTCTGTGCCATAGGAGATTAACACTTAGATTTGCCAGAAGTACAGTTGGTAATGGAAAAAAGAAAAAATTGACAAAGATGTCTCTATTAAAATCATGCCAGTCACACATAAATCTCTTATGGATGTGCATCTCCACTGGCTATTTCCTTACCTTTGCATATGATTCATTATAAAGAAGAACAGAAATTATATGATTGTTAAGACAGAAGTAGAAAGAAGAGAACATTAGAAAAAGTCATACATTCTTATTAATATATATTATGTGCTGCAATGAAATCATTTTTACCTAAGTATAAAATTACCTAGATAATAGATTTATGAACTGTAAGAAAAGATGGAAAATATGTTGTCTGTTGAAAACTACTGTGAGAGATCTGGTAAAAATATTCTTTATATTGAATTGCAGAAAGCATTAAAATATTTTTTACCAACTGAAGCTCTATTTTATACAATGCTGAGTATTAAATTAGATAAAATCCTATATATACACATATTTTTATCACCAGAAATACAATGTACAATTCCTATGACATATTATATGCTGTAAAGTTTTACTTCACAGAATCGCAGAATGAATTAGTTTGGAAAATACCTCTGAGATCCTCAGACTATCAAGTCCAACCTGTGGCCAAACACTACCATGTCAACTCGAGCATGGTACTGAGTGCCACGTCGTCATTCCTTAAATACCTCCAGGGATAGTGACTCCACCACTTCCCTGGGAAGCCCATTCCAGTATCTAATCACCCATTCTGCTAAGAAATTCTCCCTAATGTCCAACAGCTTGACAACTAGGTCCTCTTGTCCTGTCACTTGTTGCCTGGGAAAAGCACTGACACCCACCCCCTTCCCCCCCAGTTACAGCCTCCTTTCAGAGAGTTGTAGAGAGAGCAGTAAGGTGACCCCTGAGCCTCCTTTTCTCCAGGCTAAAGAACCCCAGCTCCCTCAGCCGCTTCTCTCAGAACTTGTGCTCCAAACACTTCACCAGCTTTATTGCCTTTCACTGGACTTGCTCCAGCACCTCAATGTCCTTCCTGAATTGAGGGGTCCAGAACTAGACATGGCATTTGAGGTGTGGCCTCACCAGTGCCAACTACAGGGGAAGAATTGCTTCCCTGATCCTGCTGACCACACTATTCCTGATACAAGCCAAGATACCATTGGCCTTCTTGGCCATCTGGGCACGCTGCGTTCAGCGCTGCATTCAGCCACACTTGTTCAGCAGCTGTCGACCAGCAGCCACAGGTCCTTTTCTGCTGGGTAATTTTCTGGATATTCTGCCCCAGGCTGTAGCACTGTATGGGGGTGTTGTGGCCAAAGTGTAGGACCTGGCTCTTGATCTTGTTGAACCTTACACTACCGGTCTTGGCCCACTGATCCAGCCTGTCCAGGTCCCTCTGCAGAGCCTTCCTGCCCTCCAGCAGATCAGAACACTGACCCAACTTGATGCCGTCTGCAAATTTGATTATTGTACCCTCAAGCCCCTCATCCAAGTCAATAAAGATGGTAGGCAGGACTGATGCCTGGGGAACACCACTAATGATGAGACGTTGACTGAATGTGGCACCATTCAACATTGGTGTCTGGATCCTGCCATTTAGCGAGCCCAGAGAGGAGTGTGTCTGTCACTTGCTCTTGAATGTATGTCTTACAGGCTAGGACTCATTAAACCAAAAGAGCAACTTCAGACCCACCTTAGTAAGCTTATTTTTCCCAAGGAGACATTTTTTTTCCTCCATACATTGGGAATCACTTTCATACTGCTTAATGGTGTAAGTGTCCACAAATTGAATTCAAATCATAGAATGCTTTGGGTTGGAAGGGATCTTGAAAGATCATCTAGTTCTGACCCCTCTGCCATGGGCAGGGATACCTTCCACTACACCAGTTGCTCAAAGCCCCATCCAACCTGGCCTTGAGCGCTTCCAGGAATGGGGCATCCACAGCTTCTCTGTGCGACCTGTTCTAGTGTCTCACCACCCTCATCATAAAAGAATTCTTCTTTATGTCTAATCTGAATGTAGTGTTTTGCAATTTGATAGAATTATAAATAATAATAAACCTTCCATAGAGTTAGATGTTTACTGCATGGAGTTTTATATTATCTGCTATGGTGTCTGGTAATAACCGCTGTCAGTGAGAGAATATTGGAAGACATGGTCATATTTTTGCCCATCATGGCGTTTCCTATATTCCTAGTTTCATTTTTAGACCTTATTATCTGTATTTTCAAACTTAAGAAATATGTGTTTTTATTTAGGTCTCTTTTAGGATTATTTTACTTCTCTTCTGTATTTTATCACCATACCTTTTTAAGTGCTGTAGAACTTCAATGCATTTTGAAATTAAGTTCCTCTGTCCTGCTCATTCTTCTCTTTCATGATTCCTCTATTTTCTGATGATGACCTCCTCTTTTTTCACATATACTTGTCAACCCTTTTTTCCCTTTGTACTGCTCACAGTTTCTCCATGGAAATATACCTCCATTTCAGCAGGCTTTTCTGGTATTTCTGGTTCCCTGCAGAGGTGGTTCTACACATTATTCCACATTTGCTTGGAACAAAAGAGTGAACAAGGGAGAAAAGGGAGGTAAAGAGACCTGTTCCATTTAAATATGTAGCATTAATCTGTGGCTCTGAGCACCTTCCAGACTTGTGGTGGTTGAGATGATAAGCATCTACTCTTTATGAAATAGATTAAATGTTCTTTGCTACTTTTTTTTTCCTGCCATAGAATTTTCTTTTAAAAATTCATTACATTCTATACATTGTTGTTCATGAATGCTGCTCTTAGAATGGGAGCTTTATGCTGAAAACTGTATGAGTTTATGATATAGATTGAGATAACTCTTGACACTCACTGACAAAGAAACAGTACTTTTGAAAAAAAGTTGGAATAGTCTTTAAAAAAGTATTTTCAGAAGGCAGTGCTAAGAGGTTATATTTTGGGGAAAAATATACTTTCTGGAGGAATTCAAGTTCTGCTTGTCCGTGAACAGACATTGTTGCACAGATTTGTATTAGAGGTTGCTTCCTGTAGTGGACTTTTCAAGGAATTTACCTTGGAAGAATGAAGAATTCTAGTATGTTCCTGGGTAAAAAAGCTCTATATTTAGTACAGATTAAAGGATAAAAATTGACAGAACTGGAGACAAAAATTTGTTGTTTCTCTGCCACAGAATATGAAAAATAAAGCCTTCTCAGGGTCTACTTCCAACAGGTCATAATATGGTTAAATTCTGTATGTATTTTCATGCAGACGGCTAGAGGCATATTCTTGATTCAAGGCCATTCTTATGCTAAATTTAAAATCTCTGCTCAGAAAGTGTAGCTGTATTAAAACAGTTCAAAATGTATGTTATCAAACACTTCTAATATAAGCAAATATACAAGTTTTTAATCCAGTCATTTTCAAAAATGGTCAAAGTATTTCAGCTGACATTTTACAAAAATAACAGTCACAAATTTTCTGATGTAGAAATTTTAGCTGAAGTCATTGAAGCTTGACACTGCATAATTAAAGTGGAAATAAATATAATAAAGTTATAAAGCAAAAAAGTAAAAAGTAAATTTAAGAAGTGTAAATAGGATGTGGTAGAAAGTGTGACAAACTTGCAAATGTAGCAATAAGCTCTTGCCCTGAGTATAGACCCTAAATGCCAGAGTAAGAATTTGTTACTTGAGTTAAAGGTACTCCTCTTTTATTGTGACCTTTTATTAGCAGCCCATAACTGGTGTATTGTTATGCATGTTCTGACAGAGTGATCATAGTGCAATGAAGTATACATGCTCTTCAGGTGTTGAATAAAGTATTTACTATTTCCATATTTAGATACAGGACAATTTTTCAATGACATGCCTTGTAATTGCTTAATCAGAAAGGTTATATAAAATAGTTTTAGCAGTAGGGGGGTTTCTGATTAACTGATAATGGAGCAAACCCATATCACAGACTATTTTGATTATTTTGCCTTGATTACCAAATATCAGTCTGAACTTTTCCAAGAAATGTATCTAAGTTTCTAAGTCTGATATTTATCCACAGTATAGAAATGCTGTAAGAAATGGCAGTATTAGCCTTTTTATACTGTTGTTATGACCTGCTCCTGAAGGTGAGAGTAGCTGAGGTTCTTGTTAACAGATCCCTTGGGGCAGATTAGAGTGAAATGACACGGAATGACCGGTGTTTATACATACATGGATATCACCACCCGTGGATCCAGTGATGAGATTTGATTGTTGCTTGGTTGAAGTGATGGCCACAGTCTTGATCTGTCAGGGCTGGGGGAAGCCCCCGAAATGTATAGTTCAGTTGGTTGATGTACGTTCAGGTAGGAACACACCCAGGTACCTCCCCTGAGATGGAAGTTCAACGCTGTCTCTTGAAACACTGTGGATCATGCTCAGTCCTCTGGTGGAAGGCCCCAGAAATGAGTCTGGGGGCACTTTGGGAATCTTTGATGGCTTATGATGTCTTCTAAGACATTACAGTTGCTTCTCACATCAGCTTGGTTTAGCCAGTTATGCCCCATCAGAAGGGATGAACACCTTCAGGCCTGTGTCTGAATGTCCTGGTACTTCCCCAGAACCAGAGTTTTATACCTGAGCAAGTTGCATAACTGAGGACATTGGCATGATAAAAAGCGTTATCGCACCTAGCAAGATCTGCTCCTCACCAGCCTCTTCCCTTGCTTGGCTCAAACCCCAGCTTGATGCTAAACAGACTGGCTTGTTGTGGTCCTCCTCTAGTGCTCGTCCCCTCTTCACCTGGGGTGTTCTTGGGTTTTGTCACCACACATCCAGAAACCCACCTCCTCCCCTTCACTTGGGGGATGCAAACCTGGCCGCAGCAAAGAGCCTGCTGCTTTTGCAAATGGCCAATTGTTTGAGTCATTAACCATTAACATTTCAGTCTCTCACAACTGTCTTGCAAATTTATTTCATCCCTGTTAAAGAAGATCATTCCACTTGTCAGAAGATTGATCAATGCTTGAAAATGTGTAACATTGCCAGCATAAAAAGTGTTTAGGTTCTTGAAGTACAGTTTTGTTTTGTCATTCCTACACCCATAGGCTGTATATTTTGACATGCTCTAATACAATAGCAACATAAGTCAGCCTTTAATCATGACTGATGTTTTATTTATATTGTAAAGTTGTTTAAGAGTTTAGATAAGCATTTTGAGGCATATGGAAGTAACAAAAAAACCCCAAGCCCTTTTCTTTAGAATAATCCATTCCCTTTCCTATTCCAACAAAACCAGTGTTGTAAAGAAGAAGCAGGCTTCAAACTTACTTTTGGTCATCTCTTATTAAAAGCTGAGAAAAGTCTAAATCATTTCCTCTGGGAGAGAGAGAATATAGATGTGACAGCAGCCTGTGATGCAGTTTCTTACAGTTTTAATGTGGCAAAATTGTTATTAAATATATATTTGTTTAGCAATCTAAAATTTAGTTACATTATGGAAGAAATTAGAATGGCCATGATAGTAGTTCACTAATCTTCTGAATGGATTCTTCTGCTGTTTGCTGCTGTATTGATAAGCAGATGAGCTTTACCTCTTTGAAACAGGAATGCAAGTGGAAGATATGAACTAAAGTTGAGGTTTTTATTATTATTAGAAAAATTGTAATATTTACTAGAATAATAAGACTTGTCTTGCTTATGAAAATTTCGGTATAATTTCTCTGAAGTTCTTTATTTAACTCCATTTTGTATCTATGAAAAGTTTTAATACAATCCTCTGTTCAATAAAAGATGTAGTGCATTTGAATAAAACCATGGAATTTAATCTATTTCATGGCTTGTAAAAGAAGTTGGTAAACCATTTGGAAATTAAGCATAAAATTATTTGTATCTACATCTATCTTTGTATTTGAAAACTGGTCAAGTAAGTTGTCCTTCTATGCTTAAAAACAGAGACAGTCAACTGGAGATGGAGAACAGGCTCACAATACATTTTTCTGCCTGATAGAATCTTAGAGGTTTTATTAAAATTATAAGAAATCAAAAACTCACCTGATATATTTACTTAATCTTCTGTCATATGATTCTACAAGGTTTAGATTTATAGATCTAAATTTTCTAGTAATCCTTGAGTGCATTGACAATGCTGGGGTTTTTTTTGGTATCTGAATTTGACACAGTATATGACTTAAAGTAAATTACTTAAAAATATATGTCTATTTTAACTTTGCATAAGTCAAAGAGTTTGTTAGATAGAGTGCTAATAAGTGAGTCAATTTAAAGCAGTCTTTTAAATAAAGAGAAAGAAAAGATTCTTCATTTGAGGTAAAAGTAACTGAATAGCAAAAGGAAAGGCTATCAAAAGAAGATACAAAGGCTTTTTATCTTAATAATAGGATCAAAAGAAATTACAAAGTATTTTTATGAATACTTACATCAAGGTTTTGTTGGTTTTTTTTGTTTGGTTGAGGTTTTTTGTTTGGTGGCGGGTTTTGCTGGGTTTTTTGTGGTTGGTTGGTTGGTTTTGGATGGTTTTTTGTTTCTTTGCTTTGGGGTTTTTGTTTGGTGTGGGATTTTTTTGTTTTGTTTTGGGGTTTTTTTGGGAATTTTGATTATTCATCATCCCTGTCTAGAAAGTAGTGGGAAGATAGCTGCATCCAGATTTTCCAAAGGCACCCAATGGAAATTCAAGACTTAGTTCACATTTCTTTGGAAACAAAAGGTTTCTAAATTCTTTTCTATACGTTGGCATAAATAGAGCACTTGATCCCAGGTCAGTAGGCAGTGTGCTAACTAAACTGCAGGTGTAGAACGAACATATGTCAGACCACTTCCATTCATGGACCCAAGGAATCTGGACCTGAATCTGGCCTGAACCCTTCTGGTTGTTGGAGCTCCTTCGAGAATATGCCTTTATCTGAGAACAGGTTCTCAAAAATAGTTTCCAAATATTTTCAGATTTTCTGTGTAAAAACCTTTGGAAATTCCTGTAATTTTTTTCATCGGAAATGTGTCATTTCCTTATTACTCTTCTCTTCCCAACTCTGTGTAGGCTACCAGGTTGGACATCTTTACACACCTCTAATACTGCTCCAGAAATTGCTGACTCTTGTAACAGGTTTCTGGAAATGGCCAGCACTGCAATACCTCTTTGCATTTTGTAATTCTAAGAGTCATTAAGTAGACTTTAACAACAACTAAATAGCCTTTTATATGTAATTTGAAATAATTACGGGTAGGATTTGTACTTTTGACATGTTTTACAATCATCTACATTTATGTTTCACTCTTCTCCACTTCTAGCTCATGCAAACTCAGTCATTTTCAAGTTAAAAGCACAATGTGCTGTGTCAGAGAACAGTTTATACAAGTGGAGAAACTGTGTTCATATCTGATTCTTAAGTGGGAATAATGAATTCTAATTCAGTGTCTTTTGTTGTGGTTGTTTAGCTTCTTTTTTTTTTTTGTTACAGAATAATAATTACTCATGAGAATTCACAAAAAGTACACGTTCTTATTTGAAATGGTGCTGTTGGCGTCCTGATTGTATTTAACAGTATGCTATAAATCTGGTAAAACAGAAGTGCAGTTTTTATGTATTTAAAAAGAAAAAAGTGTAAATTCTGCCTGCTGTCATGATAAACTAAGCAATTTACTAGCATTAAATCCAGTTTTATTTTCCTGTAGACCTGTTAATGAACTTCAAGATGCAGGCCTCATTGCCCATTTAAAATGTGTCTATGAGTGAATTACCTGGTAATACAGCTCTCCTACTGCAAAATATCTAAAGATTGTTAGATCTGGAATTTTTATTTTCTTGTAGTATCTCATCTGTCACCATGCACAATAGGCATTTGCCTTTACTTTTAACTAGCTTAGGGAAAGCTGCATTTTTGTCTTGGCTTGTCTTCATGATGGGATTGCCCTGCTTGCACATTCTACTACTCTGCAGGATAAAGATGTTAACTGTGAATCAGAAATAGTATAGTAGGTGTAAGACATGAAATAAAATCGATACATTTTTCTGAGGCATGTCACTGGTTAAGTGACAAAAAATATTCTGATAGTCACTGAAAAAGAAAAGTCAAAGGTACATTTGAACCTGTCAGTTCAACACATTCCTGTTATCCCTTTAGGGGATATCATACAACTTGACACCAACATTTAAGCTTTGAAAATTATGAGCTCATCTATTTCAAATGGGATGTCACATGTTCCCAAGCCTTTGCCATTACTTATAGTGGAAGACAGGATGATCACTTTTGTCACATATTGATAGTGAATAAGATCTTTCTTTTTTTCTTTTCTTTTTTTTTTCTTGTTTCAGAATGAAGAACAAATTTTGGTATTTTGAATTTGGCACTTCGGAAACTTTCTCAGCCACCTGTAAGAAGCTGCATGAATCTGTAGAAATAGAAGTAAGAAACTAATTGTTGCCTTTATCCTTGAAATGTCACTAGTTTGGCTGAAATGCAGGGAGCAAGGGTGCAGAGTGCCTGAATCCACCAAGGCAAGGCAGTGCACGTCCTTTCGACCCTATATTCCAAAATATTATTTTTATCATGCCTATTTGTAGTGTAGCCCTGCACACTGGAACAAAGTTCAGTTTGATGATTAGTGAAGTCTTAATACAGTAGACAAGGTCAAGAGGTGAAGTATAACATTAGAAATCAATAGGGAGTGTGGCTAGGTCAGATGGAAAAATGAAAGACTGTTGGAGGGAGTGAGAGCTGTTGCAGGATTAAAATAAAAAAAATAATCTTATTATTTCTAGGTCCCAAGGTTTTCTAACCTTTAAAACTCAATTCCCTAAAATTGTACTTACTTTCCTGAATAAAGGTTAAAGAATATATATATATATATTTGAATTATTCCCCTTCATTAAATAGCTTTTCTCTCTGCACAAGGGGTCATCTTGCCATTATACATTGAACATTAACTAAAAAGACACAGGATACTTACAGACAAAATAGGAATTTAAAATAATGTGCCACTGCCACTTTGATGGGTGCTAGGATAAGTGGCTGTATTACATAAACTGTTTGGGGGTCTGATGTTTATAAATAAGTACATGAAAAATGAGAAATGAGTGAAGATACAAACTGAGAATTTAGGTCAAATAATGAAATAATTTCTCAAGACGATTGTGGTGCTTTTCCTTTCCAGTAGTAATGAGGAACCACATGTGTCAATGGAGTATTTGTGTCACAGCATGAGGCACTCAGAGAGGTATGGTGGGAGCTATGAGAGTCGAGTCAAAGCTTCCTAAAGGATGAAGTCTGAAATGATCTGAAGGAACCATGTGCCTGGTAGCAGAACAAGTAGCAAAGAATACTGAGACTGAAACTGTAACACCAGCAGTGCCACACTTGCCTGTTATGCTGTTATGTTTCTCTTTGAAGTGAAAACATGTTCCTCACATGTTAGATTAAAATATAATAAAAATAAAACAAAACTCCAGCAAAAACCTTAGAAAAAACACTTAACCAAAAAATCCCCCTTGTTTCCCAAGAGAGTGCTTCCCATACATGAGTTTAAGAAAATGTAGCATGAAGAATATTTTGTTAGTTATTGGAAGAAATACTTAACCTGGTTTGATTAGATTTGAATAAACTGCAAGTTAAATGTACCTTTTGATTAAATACAAATTGAAGAGCAGGGTTTCCCAATAAAATATTAGTATCTAGAGAAAGTCATACATATTCTGATACATACTAAGATGTGAACTTTAACCATATGATTGTAACCACTGAAAGTGTTAACATCACAAAGCAAACAAGTCAGTATACAAGTTTGTGGTGCTGCTCGTATCAGTTGTATAATTATTACCAATTCATGTCAATAACTGTTATTGCCAATAAAGTGTTACACTGCCAGTATATGAGACGTTTTTTAGTATTCACTTCATCTATCCTGGTCATTACCATTAGTCATACAGTGAGGAACAAAAAGCATAGTTTCCAAAATTTACAGGAAGTGTTAGGAGGTAGTTATTCGCATATTTATTTACAATGAGTAAATTACAATGCTTGCCAGTATGCTTGTATCTAATGTTTCTTGTTTGAACATTATCAGCATTTTGGAGTAGCACCGTTTTAATCTGATTTTTAACCTGATGCTCCTTGGGGATGTCACTGTAAATGGGAGGTTGATGTATGAGACCACATTTCACTCCAGATAAAATGCACAAAGAATGTGTTTGCTCTACAGCCAAATTTTGAATGCACAATGCTTGGGAAGGTTAAGGATCTGTATCTCTGAGCTGTGAGACAGTGATCTAATGTTCTCTGGGCAAATATTTGTTCAACCATGTATTTGATTTCTAACCTAATTAAGCTTGGTTTTTCTGACATACATTCCTGACTCATGTTCTCTGTTTCCTTCTGTATGAGTGTGAGATGCAGAAAAAATTGGACACAATTCTTATATTATCCAGAATAAGATGGATTTTTGTTTTCAAAATGGGATGCAAGAAGTTGAGGAAAGGTTGTAATGGAAAAGAAAACAAAATGAAACAAAAAACCCCCCAAAACTAGGACAAAATTAAGTATTTATTTTCAATAATTATGTGTCAGTAAACAAGGCAGAAGCTTTTATAATTTAGAGAACTTGCACCTTATTTCGACTTCAGAAAAAAAGAAAGGCATGTGAAAGGTATTTAATGAGAGTAGGTATAGATGCTGTGTAAGTAGGGGTGGCATGGACAATATCTGCAATGCTGTAAAAGCGTAGTGGGACCAAGGTAAGCCTTCTATACCACCTGGTATTACTGGGTAAGGTAAAGGAGTTTAAAACATTCCTGTGCACTTGCTTGATATTGCCCTTGGTTTCGCAGCAAAGCCGTCATACCAGCTCTTTTCAAGCATAGATACGTATTTTCTCAACAGAGAGATGATCTGAAAATATTTGATATGATAAATAAGGCATAAGCAATAATACCCAGGAAGTGACTGAGGCCAGAAAAGAAGGTAAAAAAGAGTTAGAAGAGCTAGCATTTCCTTTTTAATCTAGGTAGACATACTCCACATTTTAAAAACATGCTTTTGTTTTTACAGCATCATTACATTATTTGAAATAAAAAGAAAAAAGAAAACAAGCAGAACACGTGTGTTTTGTTTTTGTAATAGAGGAATGTGTTAGGACTATGCAGAGGTACCTGTAGGGCAAACTTTTTGGCTGTGTACGAACAAAAGAAATGCTCCTTTTTTCTTAATTCAGAAAGTTGCTCATCACTGTGGGACTCTGAGGCCTCGTCACATAATTGTCTTAGTGTACTACCTGCTGTGCTCAATATTGAGTGAAAATGGAAGCTAGACCCCGCGCCATCCTATTTCACAATTCTTCTTTTATTTAAATAATTCCAGTCAGTTTGGGGGACGCCAGACCTTTATAAATTAACAGCAGGGAAATACCAAAGGTGTCAGATTGCATATTTATCATCTTTCTCGTGTAATACTTAAATATGTATTAAGAAGTGACTGACATAAATTAGGCAGATTTCAGAAGCCACAGGCCGTGGCTTGTAGAGGACCCCCTTCTGCTTGACATTTCATCCTTGTCAAAGATCAAATTATTTTAATTTAGGCTGCAAATTATAAGAAATGAAGACTTCTTTGTGGGAATTCCCTGTGGTAATCTGACTTTTGTTGTTACTGCTGCTTGTCAGTGTGCAAAAGATATAATATGCATGCAAATAAGGTTAAAAAATATGTACTATCTAATTATCCAGCCAGTACATTCCACTTGAAGACAGTGGGAGGCCTGACACACAGTATGTGTTTGATTCATTGAGGCCTGCAGGGTATTTACACAAGATTACTTTTAATTATGAAATTAATATCTGTTTATCTAGAATGTATAGCAGTAAGTGAGCATACACATGAGCAGAATTTTTAGCAAAATAAATCATCTTAGTATTTAATACATATAAAATGCCAGAGAAAACCACAAATTTGCTTCCAAAAATCACAGTGAAGACCTATGCCTTTATTCTTGTAAGAAAAGTGTTATTAAAAAGTTACACTTTCAATTACAGTAGTTGCCACAACTGCCAATTCACTTTCAGATATGCCTTTTGACTTTAAGGGTTTCCCTGTATGAATATAATCCACAGGTTTAAAATTTAATTCTTGAAGAGCAAATATGAAATGGAAATCTTAGTGTTGAAATTGTTCTCTCTTCAGATTTATGCTCTTCTTAGAAGAATTAAGATGTGTGTGCATTGTAATACAGTTCTGTTTTATGATCTCAGAAAGTTTAAGAATAAACAATTATTCACAGTTGTTCTTGAGTTGTACTTGGCTTTTCTTCTTCGAAGCTGTGATAAAGGTTTAGGCAGAGAGCAAGAAGTGCCAGTGACCCACAGAGCAGCAAGCTGCAAGATGTCAGTGGACTACTACTGAAGCATGCTTAATTATTTTTCCCGTTTTCTTCCTTATTATTGTATATTGGAATTGTAAAATAATACTCTTAATTAGTTTGAAATGGTTGACTAGATCTTCTACAAGCTTGCAGAACATTGCAGGAGTAGGATCTAATGTATTAAAAATGCGCTGCTCTACACTGTGGTGCGTGTGACTTGCCAGGATATTGATATACTCTATGTTGTTTTTTAAGATAATCTATCTCTAGCTGAGGTGCAAGTACATGAATCCTGGGCAACTGGCTGGTTCAGAGAACTCATGAGTAGAAATGGATGCTTTGCTTTCCACCTGCAGGTTCCGCTGTTGTAATATGAAGTTGGGTTTTTTTTTCTCTTGAAGAGGTTCTTCAGTATTTTGCTACATTTTATATGGGTTAAAAAATTCCTAATGTTGGTAGACAGGAGGACTTAGCTTGAGTAAATTATAGCCAGTGAGGGCTAGGTGTATGCTGTTAAGCTAGGTTCATCTCATGCAGTGAGTCTCAGGTGAACTGTATCTGAAAATGTCCTAGGCTTCAACCACCTGAGAAAATGTTGCAGTTTGTCACTGAGCAGTCTGATATGTTAGGATCCCTGAGCCATTTTCCAGAAGTGAAAAAATGGTCCCATTATAAGATAAAATGGGAAGCCAGATTTAGCAAAGAAATGTACTTGTATAAAATGTCTTAATCTCCAGGGTTGCTATAGGAAGCATGAGAAGTACACACTAGTGACATGGGTTATGATTCCAGCACTGAAGCACTGAAGGGACTATGCCACGGGCTAAGATTACTTCTGTGTGTCCAGTAAGTCTTGGAAAGGTTTTAGATCACTGATTCCTCTTCTTTAGCTCCTTATCCTATGTTTTCCCTTAGTAATGATGCATATTTCAGAGAAGTGGTTGGCGAAGGTTCTGGGGTAAGAAATGCTGTAGCAGCATCAGCAATTGTGGTACCCACTTCTACTAATTTTACCTCTTGCTGGGACCTACTAGTGAGGCATAGCCCTGTGCTGATATTGTTGTGCCTTTCGATTGAAACTAATGCCTGTGTGATGTTCTGTGCTCTTGGGTCTTGCTTAGACTCCTTTCCATATGTCTGTGTATTCTCTGCATGCAGGGACTTTTATATTCAGTTTGTTGTGGAGGGGACTCAGTTGTTAGAGTGACAAGTATCATTGGAAAATCATAAGGCAGAAAATTTAGGTGGAAGAGGCAACAAAAACCCTCCAGTTATTGATAAAGAAATTTTGGTAGTAAAAACATTTTTCTGCTAATAGCTGTAGTGAAGCTAGAAATATATTTTACTTGGGTCAGTGAACAGGTATCAGATAACAAGACAGTACCAAATGATCCCACACTTAAGCAATCAGAACCTGAATAGCAATCATATTTTACCTTCTGAATGATGATCTGTTCTTATACCTCCTTTTCAGGTACAAAATTATTCAGATACAATCTTAGGTATAAACACTGAATAAACTATTAGTGTTAAGAATAATAAATTGCTGAAGAAAAATATCTGAGAAAAAGAACATTCAGAGTTTTCTTTCTCTCATACTGCTTTCTCTCTCTTTTTCTTTTTTTTTCCTTTTTCTTTCTTCCTTTCTAATCAGTGTGATGGAATTCAGCTAGACTTAATCAATATCTCTCTGGAAGGAATTGCCATTCTAAACATCCCTAGCATGCATGGTGGATCGAATCTTTGGGGAGAGACAAAGAAAAGACGTAGCCACCGTCGGACAGAAAAGAAGAGGTCAGATAAAAGAACCACCGTTACAGATGCCAAGGAATTGAAGTTTGTATGCCAAGGTAAGCTTACAGATTGATATGGGCTATCTGGCTCCATAATGTCAACTTGGTTATATAATTGACCTTGTCAAGAAAAAGGATAGGCAGTTCTTAGATATTTCCTTTCTTGTGCTTTTAGCTTTCTGATGGGAAGCACTGGCACAAGGGCACAAACAAAGACATACTGCCAATTGCAGTCTCTATACTTGCAAGCCTGCCTTAGGTATTACATGTTACGCTGACTAATCACATCATGTGGCACTGTTTGCTACTGTGACATTCAGTCTAGAGGTAGTTGGAGATTTTAGAGTTGGAAAGTGCTTCCCGAGCATTTATAATGCTTCTTTATATCAGTGTGCATAAAACTCGGGGATAATTGTGCCGTTTCTAACAAGCTCTGGCCAGAGGCGATGGAAGTTACTTCAGAGTAAAAAGAGCAAGCTGTCTATACATTTTATGTTACTATGTTATAATGCTGTATCAATCCTTGAATACATGTGCTGTAGCTGGCTTGCACAGGCATGATAATTTTTTTCAGGGCTTATATACCTTCCTGGTGATTAGAGGCGCTTTCTCAATAAATTTTATTATTAAACATAACTCTTGACAAAACCAATAATAAATAATAATCTCTATTATTCTCTGAGAATCTGAATACTATGCATTGTAACATGTGACTGCCCATCACAAGTCCAAATGATTATAAGCCATCACTCTCTTCACACCAAAGAGACGGACAGACCAGACTTTGAAAATGTTTTGGGGTTTTGTTGTTTGTTGGTTTGTTTGTTTGTTATCTTTTTACCCTACAAAAAGGATTATCTTTTGCTTCAGGCTATCTTTCTTCTCCTCTTCATTCAGACTGTATAAAGATTAGGACTTTTAACTGTCTCATGCTATTGGGATCCTTTAAGTAGTTTTGAATATCCTACTGCTACATTTCAGCAACAGTAATTTTTAAGTCACTAGTTATAATATAGTTCATTATTATGTGTTGTAGTTTTAATTCAGCTAAATTATCTGGATGACAAAAGTTTAGGAATAAAGTAGTTTTTTATGGCTGAGGGGCTTCAATAGGCACTAGCATTCAATTTCTGTGAGCTTTAGCAATTTGACATATGTTCTCAATATCTCAGTGTGACTCACCAATACACCCTGTCAGCCAAAGTCTTACCAGGCACTAAGCTTCTGTGTATGCTACAATTCTGAGTTATGCCCTGATGTTCAAGAGATGGAGGCTGCTGTGTAAAGGGCTCACCAAATTTTTTCCTTTTGTTTTGCTCCTGAACGTAGGGAGACAGGATGTTTATCCTTTTGATAGTAGTAAAGCAGACATTATCACCTGTTTAATTATTGAAATTATGTGCGTCTTTGATACATATGTAATAGTGATTTCAATCTACTGACTACAACTGGTGTATTAAAAGGGCATTGCTACACTCAATTTCCATTTTCCTGAACAGGAGAAAATAAAATTATAATAAAAATATTAAAGACTGAACAGAACTTCCCATATTACCTGTTGAAATGTTCATAGAGCAGACATTAGGCACCTTACTTTAGAAAAACTGTGCTCTTTACTTAGTTTCTAATCACTTGATGTACACTATGGATGGAAGTCGCTTCATCCAAAAGGCAATTTTAAAGCAGAGATTGACTTCTCAATATCAAAAACTAGAGCACCTCTCACATCACTGAGTACATAGATAGTATTATTGTTTCCATGTACAGTAGCATTCCAGTGCTGAGCAGGAGTACCCTTCTTGGATTTCAGAGTAGTCCATATTTATTTCGTTCCAGTTTGAAACACTGGGCAGTCTTGAGCATGCAAAGTGGATTCCTTTTAAAGGTGTGGGGTGGATGGGTTTGGGAGGTACATGCTCTGACTTCAAGTGGGTGTTTAGTCCATGAAACCAGGTTAAAACAACTCAAAATAAAACTCAAAAATGAAGGTGGTGTGAAAATTTCAGAACCAACTGATTAGCTTTATGGATCCACTCCTATTTTACACTGCAAGGAAGACTCACTTAATTCTGCTAGCTAAGATCAGTTCTTAGGCTGAGTGTGCTTCATCAACTCAGAATTCAAGATTATTGCTGAATAATGGAATTCAATCAATTTTATGTCTAGGTTTCTCAAATAGTTTTGTTAAATCTGAATCTACTCACTGGGGAAATAACTGACTGTCACTTGAAAGTGTTATGATTTTTTCACTAGCGGATTGTTTTCTTAGGCACTATGTACTTTTGGCACATTGTACTTTTTAGTTTGAAGAAAACATTTTGCTAAGTATTAATACCTGGTGCAGAGATAGGTATTGCTGTATTGAGAACCATGATAAATACATGCTTGTTAACTTCTATTTATTAACTTATTCTGAATAAACACCCATGCAGTTTGGTTTATGTCCAAATAAAGCATCTAATCATTTGACAACTAAACACTTCACTTCCTAGGAGACAGCAATCAATCCTCGTGTTTTCCTATGGATACCTATATATATAAGATTTTGGTGTTGAATTTTGTTTGGTTTTTATAAATCTAACAGTATTATATGGGACTCCTGAGCGGCATGCACATTTACTTTTAGACATTTTCAATTGCAGTACAACTGTGGGTTTTTCAGCTGTATATCAATCTGTATTCTTGTCTCTGCTTTTATGGTTTTATAACTTGACCATAAATACATGAATTGAAGGTTAGTACTCTGAGCCCTTAGGTGGGGTACTTGCATGAACTATTGGAAGCTGTCTCCTCGCTCTGCGTAGTTTGTTCCCCCCGAGCATGTTGAACAGCCCCAAGGAGGACTTCACAATCTGCCCAAGAAACCTCTATGAGGTCCTGGTGCTGTCTTCCCCATGCTTTGTGTACAAACCGTGTACATGCAACAAGATCATCGCTGCAGGAAAAAGGGTCCAGTTTCTGCCAAATCTTTTTTCTTTCTTAGATATCTGTACAACACAGGGAAGGTATATTCCTCTGAGCCCACTCCCCTCTTCTTTTTTTCCTATTTAGCGTTGCCACCTGTTGATGTGAAAGGCTTGTATTTTCTTTGCACTTCCTATTATCCTCCTCTGCACACTCAATAGCCAGACCATAATTTGCACTTTAAGTAATCAAATGGATGTCTGCTTGGAAAACAGTCTGGTTATGTGCGTGTAGTCTGAAAAATAATATACTGAAATGTAGTGGTTTAAAGTGTGCGCTATTTAAATACATTCCCTGCTTATCTTATTAGGGGTTTGTGCATGTATTTGGCAGAGAAATATTTGGCAGTCAGAGCATATAGGTATGTGTGCCTGTGTATTGCATTTCTGTCTAATTAGTAACATTTTAATATAAAATATATATGAAAGTGTATTTGTCTGATTAGATTATAACTAATTGGAAAAGAAAAATAACACCCAAACATATTTAGCTGTAGTGTACTAAGTATTATCATAATCCTTCTTAGTGGAAAAAGTACTACAGGTTTCATTTTAGCTACTGCGTAGAACTAGAGGGGATCTTTCATCACATTTTGTTAGGCTAAAAATTATGTGGCCTTTTTATAATTTAATTCCATTTTAATTTCTAATCTATGAGTACAATTTCTATTGTACAATGTCAATGCATTTGGAAAAAATAAAACTACAGATATATGTGACAATTTGTGAAAGTAGATGACTTAGTGTTTTCACATCATGAATCTCATACTTTCAATGTTTCCATTTGTTGTTTTATTTAAAGTCTTCTAGTATGAACATATCTATGATACATCTATCCACAGGCCATTTACAGATTTTAGTTACTGTGAACTACCCTTGAACATTATTTGGATAGGAATTTTTTTGGATATACACAGATACTGATGAATTCCAAAAGTCAGTACTTTGAAAAGATTGACATACTGCATAGAAACAAAACTATGAGCTGAGAAACATAAATGCAAATAACTGCGCTACTTGGTTGCAAATTGCATCTAAAACATAAGTTAAATCATGGCAACATGTCTTACATGAAAAATACATACCCCTTATGTTAAGTCTTAAACAGTTTTCTTCCTCACAGAAATTCTAAATAAAATTTTCAAACCTTTTGTGACAAAAAGGAATTTTTTTTTAGATCTCTCCAGTAAACTTTTCGCTAAATGAAGTTTCCCTCAGGGTGGATGTTGTTATGCTTTTGATTTCCTTAGTTAGGGCCCTGTCCTGAAATGGAATCCCTTTTAAAGTCTCTTCTGATTTGATGGCAAACATATACATAACTTGTTGTAACTTTCCACCACCTCAATGGACTCATACTTGAAGACAATATCTATGAGCTGTTCATGGGTGAAACCTTTAAACTATAAATATTTCAGTGTAATACTATTTCATATTTATTTTGTACATCACCAGGTACACTGATACTTAACCAAGTACTTGCCAAGTTGATCTGTGCAGCTTGTTAAGAGCTGCAGTGAGCTCTCACTCCACAGACTATTAGACTAATTCAAGATAGTGTGCATTCATGTCACAGCACCTAGGCATAAACCAAGCTTACCAATATGATTCAATAACTCTGTGTGGAAATCTCTTTTAATAACTGCATTATGATTTTCTGAATGGAAATACAGTAGCTTTGGAGATGGAATAATGCATATGCAGGCAGTTCACTGCAGTTAAAAGTAGTTCGAAACATGCAGAGACTGTGAAGACCTTAAAACACTTCAAAATATCCATAAATATTAAAAGAATAGAAAATGCCTTTCTTACTAGGTGTCAAATTCTACTCTACAGGGAGAGAGAAGCTTCCCTATAGATAGGGGATTCCTGACATGTCCCCTAAACAGCTTATAACTTTGTGAGCTAGCTGCTTAATTTAATTTATGGAGATCTTTCATAACCTATACTCTGGCTAGGTGACCTTTGCTTGTTAAAAAAGTTGAAACTGTGTACTGCATACACAGTCTGTGTAATATATGCACCAAATATACACAGTGTATGTTCATTATTGGTAGACTTTAGGTTATTTTTGACAGGGTAAGGCATGTGTAATGAACTCTCTATGATAATATTTTTATTAAATATTATTGATAATGTCATGGCTACATAAGGTAATAGCCCTTACTTTGTATCTTTTTTAGACAGCTTTTTACAACATAGACATTAACACATTACCACAGAGAAAAAATTCTAATTAGAGCTATTTCATAACTGGTCTATGTTAAGACATTCAACTTTTAACATTAGTCTAAACATTAGAAAAAAATTTTTAGATTTATTCAAACAGTATTTTTTTTTCTTGTCCATGCATGTGCCACTTCTATTCTGAAGCTTTAAACTAAAGGGCACGTATTTCTGTGTAGAATTTTTTGTTACTATTTTGGGAGTGTTGTGTGTTGTTTACAGTAAATGAAATAATTGTTAGGGCTGTTAAGTTAGTGTGGCATAAACTTCAGTGTCTAAGAAATCAACCCTATAGCCAGTAGATAGAGTCACCTCAAGAAAAGTATTTATCCTGCATTCAAATAAGTATCTAAGGTAGACAGAATAAAATGCTCACTGGAGGTGACTCTCTCTCCAGTTCAGTAGAACCTAAGGAATAGGTTGGGTTAGACACCTCCTTTCCTGCTAACTAGATGGTGAGATGAATTTCTGTATGTTCTGCATGTGGAGACAGTTCATCAAATACTTAAACAGTTG
>NW_008237226.1:8930838-8933506 GCF_000691975.1 Corvus brachyrhynchos | reverse complement strand
TGCCAGATAAGACTTGTTGAACTGAGCCATGCTTGCTTCAATGGATCAGGTGCTGGTGTGTCCCCTGTCTTTGATTAGCTCTGTGGCCACCAATCTACTGAGCAGAAATGACTGTGGTAGAGGATCTGTCTGTCCAGTTTGTGGAAACCCTGTTTGGAGTGCGGTTTCCAAGTGCTGGGGACTAGAGCAGGGGAACACCTGTTTTGGATATTATTGTATGAGCAGTGTTGGGAAGTAGGATAGTATTCAGTGGCATTACATACTGCCCCATATTTAGGGTGTACTGCATTATTTTGTCACCTTTTAAACATCTGAATGGCATGCTGAGTATCCTGTATCCTTTGGGTGCATTTGCATGGCAGCACTAATTGTACACGGGCCTCTTCCACCTGCTGAGCAGCAGTGACCAGCCACTAAGTAGGAACTTGGTGGGCAGTGGGAGCTGCTGTCTCCCTGAGGCAGCTGCAAGGTGCAGCTCATCAGTGTGTGAGGTGTTGGATCTCTGGCTTTGCTGAAAGTTCAGCCTGGGCAAGGAAGCCTTACTGATTTCTCCCAGTGGAAGCACCCGTTCTTGCAAATCCAGGACTTTTGTAAGGCAAGATGCAACTGAGAAGTTCCTTCTAGTGATACTTATTAGTTTCCATGTTTTTGTTGGTTCTTCTAGAAACTGTGGAACAGAGTGCTCCATACTGTGATGTGTTACCACTAATCAGCAGCTTCTTATCTCTCTGGAGGCAGTGATTTGGGGAGGGGGGATAGGGAAAGGGAGAAGAAAATTAAAAAGAGAAAACAAGGGATGTAAGAAATAAACATTGAAGTTTCCCCACAGTAAAAAAGTAGAGTTGTAATTTTCCTAACTCAAAACTGGATTTTGGCTGACTGTCTGAGGGAGAGGTTGGTATTCAAATGTTTTTGTCCCATATTAGCTAATGAAGGTTGTGTGGCCTTGGCTCCTTATTTTTGCTTCATGCTCATATTTACTGGAACAATATATTCAGATGTCATAAAGGGCTGAATGGCACTTTGTCCTAACTGTTTAGTTAAATTGTGCATAGCACCATTAGTTTGTAAGATCTGTGTTCAAACATTTACTTTACCGAGCTGTTAAAGATAATACAGGTTTCCAAATAGGAGAAGGTAGGCTGGAAAGTCATGATTTTATTATGCTATTGAAAAGGCCTTTTCCTGTCTTCTCTTCCACCCTCACTAACCCCCTATGCCCCCATCCCCAGTGGTAAAGTTTTGCGGTGCCATTATCTCTCTCCCCTTATCTTTAAAAGAGGCCATGCTCAGTCCAAGCCTTGCTCCTACAAGTAGTTCCATCGGAATGCAAGATGGAGCCCATAATTCATAACACAATTTTCATCTTTCAGAAATATAAATACAATGCCTTTTGGCTGTGAAACATTGAGTTTATTGTTATTAGAAAGTAGTAGGACCTTAAAAAATGGCTTGATAGTCTGATTTGGTTTTATATTTATCAAGCATGTATATATGTTTCTGTGCAATATAGATCATAGCAGAAAAACAATTTCCTTTTATTTAAAAGGCACTTGAGATTGTCATTGTATTATACTTTTTGGTGCACAGAATGTTCATTTTCTTTCAAACGTTATTCATCGAAAGAGGATAATTATGGTGTATTTCACAGTCTGCCAGAAGGAAAATGTATCTTTGAAAAGTTTCATTTCCCTTAAGTTGCTCATTTTCTATAGGAAGACAGAGCTATTAAGTAACATACCCATGACAAAGATTGATTAAAACGGCATAAAGGACTATCTTATCTCTAAGTACAGGGATTTACATGTATAACTCCTATGACATTAAATGCAGTAGGTGAAATTAGCTATTGTATAAAAAAAAGTCTCAGTAAATTGGTTCATACAGAGAAAAAGGTGAGGGTGGGAGTGATGGCATGTTAAGTAGCCATGTTAAGAAGTAGGAAGTTGCTTATTGCTTCAGGATACACCTACCACGTAGCATCCAAATAATCACACCAAGTTCTCTGCTGTCAGCATTACTGCGTTGTTCTGCTGGGACTTTGGATGCTGGAGTGGGAACATCACCTTGCTGATGTGCATTCTCATATTGGGCCAGCTCAGGCTCCTCTGCAGCGTTCAAGGTGTATTTAGCCTGGGTCTGGCTGACCTGGAACAAAGGATGTGCTCTAATGTGCACCTTGTGCGGGGCCTGTGGCACATACCTCAGCACAGGTGTCTGCAGAAGGTTTGTATGACCTGTTCCACAGTATTCCCAGTGCTTAACTTGGCTTTGCTAGGAGCCCTTCATAAGCCTTGCACCTCATTAACCCAGGTAAATGAACACTTACCTGTATGCCAGCCATTAGTTAAGTCATAAATGACAAGGGATGTGAATGCAATATCCGGATATTTTGTTGGGGTTTTTTTCCCCTATCCACTGCAGACTTAGTAACACATATCATTCTTTGTTGTAGAAAAAACCTGATCAGCTCACCCAGGTTTTTTCTTTTATTTTTCCTCCTTTTTTGTTTTTTTTAATTTTTTTTCCATTTGTAGTACTGAAGGCAATGGTTATCCTGCTACTGATAGACAGACTTGACTGTCATTTGAAAATACACCTGGCAGGATGTGAAGCTCTAAAACTATCTCATTTGTACATGACAGGAGAAGCTAGAGTTTGCCTTTTG
>NW_008237226.1:8922515-8930804 GCF_000691975.1 Corvus brachyrhynchos | reverse complement strand
TTTGTGCCCTCTTTCCTTGAGTCTTTCCTCCATGTTGATCATGCTCTGACTATACTTTTGCTACCATGTGTCAACTACCATGTCCAGCTTAGCAGCATAACAGTAGATACAGCAGATGAGTTGCTGTTATTTAAAAGTACCATGTCATGCCTCAAATACAGATATTTGAGTAAGAGCATTAGCACAAGTCATAAGTCCTTTTGCTCCTTTTAAGGAGGGTAATTCCACTGAAATTACTGGATTTATATGAATGAAAATAAAGTACCATAGCTTAGGGCAGAATTTCACTTTTTTGTTATATTAGAATGTGGCTGGAAATAATTAGCAAGTCTCAGATTAAAACTACTACTACTATTACAAATATGAGTGCATGTGTGTGTATTTTTTATAAAGATAGGTTTAATTGACACTTTGGGGTTTGTAATCATGTAAATATGTGCCTTTTTCTCTAATTCACCAAGAATTCCATAGAAACAAGTGAATTAATTTCTTAAATTCCTCACTGAATAAATCTACATTGTATAGAGTTAAGTACACAAACTTTTTTTTATTCTCATACTTTTTTGGGGTTTAATGTTTTTTTATTTTCTCCTGCTGTATAGTGGCATGAATAACAATTATTGCAGAAGTGAAATGGAACAGAAAGTAGCCCCATCTTAGTTATAAAATAACCATATCCTATTATGGTACTTTGATACAGAGTTTTTCTTTAATTAACAAAGTGAAAACATCTGTTACTATCTCAACATACATTCTGAGTTTCATATCAGTTTTAAAATTCATGTGTTCCTCAGCTTCTGAAGATTTTCAGTTATAAATTATTTGTAAATGTTAGTTTTCTTCTGAAAGCTTACAAAAAGTCAGCAATTAACGAACTACAACAGGTGTTTCCTTTCTTGGGGAAAGGAATGCATGTGATTATTGTAATTTAGATTCCTGTGTGAGTTAAGGAATTGGCCTGTTATTAGAAAACATTGCAAGCACATGGAAAATGTTTAAAATTAAGTGGAAAGGTTGCATGAATTTAAGACAGAGATAGGCTTAACCCCTTCAGGCTCTCTTTACATGTGAGTGATACTTGCATTTATGGCTTAGATTTACACTAAGAGATTTTTGACGCCAAAGATATGCTTTTATATTGTGACCTTTGCATGAAAAGCTTCAATAACCATTTTGCAGTATTCAGTTTGTGTAATGGCAGACAAGCATTCCCTAGGAATACTGATAGCATATTACTCAGATTGTTTGCTCATTTAACCCTGCCCCAGGTGCCGGAATCTTTAGATTAAAGATACAGAAATAAAAATAGAATAGCCTAGCAGACCATTTTTGGCTGCTGTAACACATAATCATATCCTCTGATCCATTCTAGTTTTCTATTAGTTGTTAATAGAAAATTTCAAGTTCCTTGAGTGTCTGCAAAAGGTGTCAGATTGACAGCAATTTAATTTTGAGTAACAGGAGAGACAGCTTCACTTAATGCACGCATTAGTGTTACTGATAAAAAATTATGTAAAATATTCTAAAAATATTGATGATTTGAAGAACCTGATAACACCTCAGGTTGTGTGTATATACATTTGCATTACTTACTAGAGGTAGAAGTAGAGTTTACAAGAGGAAATTAGTGTTTGGAGTGTAAAAAAGACAAAAATGTGATATTCAGTTTGTTATATTAGAAAGATTGAATTTGTTCTCTTAGTGGTGGGTTTTTTTCCTTCACTCTGCAAAGGCTTGTATTAACCAAAGCAGTCAATTGCAAGTAGCTATAAATATATATTGGAGTCATGCAAGTATTTTACTAGTGCCTAATTACTCTGCAAGGAGATAGGGCTTTGGGTGGGGTTTTCCATACTTGCTGTTAAAATCAATTTAAAGATTTCTTTTTTCCCCCCCTTCTTTCTCCATTTGTTTTCTTTAACCTGTGGCCAGCTAGCAAATATGCTATTAGCAGAATACTGTGTAGGAAAAGCACCAACAAAAAGAGCTGTTTGAATTTAGCATTGTTTCAGTCACATATTATGGAGACCAAGTGTAAATCTGGTGATTTTGTGCACTTGTGCTGATGATAGTAAAATTAAAGGAGAGGAGGTTTGGTCAAACGATGTCATCTCAGTGACCTGCTCAATTTTTTACCTGCTGCCTTTAAATCATAACCTCCCTCCTGACACTGTTGAGCATTGCCAGTAAACCACCAGGTTGTTTATAAGAGCACATTGTAAAGTAGTTTGTGTTGGAAAGTATGAGCTGCCCAACAAATTAATGGCATTGTGAGGCACTGCCTGCTGGGGTGAAAATAAATTGTAAGAAAATATGGGGAGACAGGTAATGGGCACTAGCCATGCTGCACAACACTTCTCAAACTGCCACTGAGTGTGTGCCAATAGATATGGCAATAACTGTCAACAAGATTTACACTACTTTCACATTTACACAGTGAGAGTAGAAAGGTTGAAAGAGTTCTATAATTTTATTTAAAGTTTAGCGCCAACTGTTTCTGGACCTACTATTTCCAGGCAACAGGGTTACAAACACACTGCTTATCTTTCATATATGTCAGTGGGAGGGTTTTTTATTATCATCAAAAGTCCTTGAAATTTGACATCAGAAAAATACCAGTGAAGCAGAGGTATATACTTAATTGCAAAATCCAAGTAGGTACAAATTTTGCCGCTTATTGTATATGTTGTGATTTCTGATAGCACTAAATTATGCTACCTATTTATAGCCCCAGTGGTGGTTCCTGCAGGTAATACATTTTCTGGCTGTGCTTCTTTCCCTGATATTTAGAAGGCACAGCTTAAAGTCCCTGTGTTGGCTTTGTTGTCCCCTTGGCATTGCATTCCATGCTGTAGAAATCTGCATGAGGCTAATTGAACAATTTTAAAGGTCCACTGTGTGGGGCTCAGGAGCTGTCCCATCATCCTCCTTATCAGTATTCAGACACAATAACTTTCAATAGTTGCTAACACTATAGAAATGGTAAAATTATGGGCTTGAGCTGAATTTTCTTATTCCAGTTTGCACATCCTCAGTGGAACTTTTAAATACTTTCTACATGTATTATTATATAATGAAAACTCTGGTTACTAGTTAAATAACATTGTCCTACCAGAAAGGCTTGCTTATCGTTTTCAGTGGCTTCAGCTGCCAACCAGTAAGAAACCTTTTTTTAAAATATGGGCTAGAGCAGCAATGTTTTTGCAATAGGCTAGATTTTGCAATAGATTACAGATGCTATTTGTGTACCTTTTTTGTTTTACTTTCTTGTGTGTCTGTTATAGTCAGGAAAAAAAGTGATGTCCTTAAAAAAACCCCAGTAGTTTTAGAATCCAGTAAATAATCTGAGGCTGACCAAACCATTCCTTGTATTACTTTAGATCAACTGTATGAACAAATTGGCAGTTAGTGATTATTATTTATTTTTTCTGTGGTAACACCCAAAGGTCTCGGACACTAGGTGCTTTACAAACGCAGATCAAATGGACATTTCCTGCTTGAAGAATCAGAGGCCCAAAGATAATTTAGGTTGGAAGAGACCTCCAAAGGTCATCTAGACCAACCCTCTCTGCTCAAAACAGGTCTAATTGGATCAGGTTGCTCAGGGGCTTATCTAGAACTTACACTCTAAAAAATCTAAGAATTTACGATCTAAAGTTCATTTGCTAAAATCTAAGGGCTTGGTTGCTGAATGCAAGGTTAAGAAGTCCAATTTCATACTGCATGTATGTGGCAGTCAGTACATAATTAGTTTTATTTTCATCTGTCTTATTCACTCAATCATAGACTTAGCTGACTCTGTAGTCCTATCCTAGAGGCTCCTAGTTCAGTCTCAGAAATAAGAGTTCTCTACTGGGCACTTGCTTTTTGGAAAAGGCTTCAGAATACCCACCCATGGGCAAAATCAACACTGTCAAGTGAAAACACAAAGGAATTCTCACCCCTACTGGAAAAGAGAGCACTGGAATTGATCCTCATTACTTTTTTTGATCAATGTTCCCTGCTTTTTCCTCTAAAGTTTGTAAATGATCATTTTTGGCTGCTTCAGGTAGAGTCCCAGTATGTTCATCAGTTCCTTACAGACCTGCTTAACCCACTGATGGTCAACAAGGAGGCGCATGTTGAATTGTAGGATTGTTTTGAAAGCCAAGTAGAGTCAATAGGACTTAGGGGAGTTCCTAGTATGTTCTAGAAAGCTTCCCATCATTTACTTGGACTCTAGATATAGTTGAGGATATAATTTTCCTTCTAAAGTATTTAGTTTCTCCTTACTGACCTCCTATTTCATGTTTCATTTGATTTCAGCTCTATTTTCTTATGAAAAATTCGTTGAAAGTTTAGGACCTCTGGATCCCAAATGGCTTACAGACCTGTAGAAATTATGGGAAAAAGCTTTATAGAGTGCAAGGGGCCTCGTATTTATATGACCTTCTACAGAGAGTAAAACATTTCTCATAGGTGGTCGTTTCCTCTAGGTTGTGTAGAAAAAAAATTATTCATGACTTGAGTTTTTAAATTTATTCCGTTAAAAATATTCTTTGCCAGTTTGGGGATGTTTAGAACCATTACCTAAGAACTGATAAAATGGATGATTAAGTCTTTAGAGCTTGAAAAAGTTATGCTAGTAAGAAACAATCAGCAATTTTTGTTATAACATCGGAAATAATATTAAGATGTAGACACTTCGAGAATTACTGAGTAAGACGTAATCAGAAGACATTTAAAACATCAGAAAATAATTGCTGTATAATTAATTGGGGTGATGGAGTTGATTAATCTAGCTCTGTCTGAAGCAATTTATTAAACTATCATTTTCTACAGGTAGAAATCTTTATGGTTAGTCTCATATATATTGACAATGCTTTTCAGCTATAAGATTGCCAAAATATGTAAGGACAGTTATGTAGGTATCCATTCATGAGGAGATACATGGTTAGTTTTTAATATTTTCAGCCTACGGGGCTTTTTCTATAGTGAGACACAAAGACTTACTTCAAACCTCACTGTGATAATGTCACTCTATTTATAAATGTGTCCAGGTTTGTAAAACTTTGTCTGATACGTACCAAGCTCTAACTGGGTGTAAATGCTAACAAAGTAAGACAGCATATTCTTAATTTACTTTGCAATAACCTGTATTTTAAAGTAAGCATCAACCCAATATGAATATAAAAAGCAAAGGAAAAATTTCTACATTACAGACACCTACTGGAGCGAAGAAATCATGATATGTAGCTGCAATAGATATGTTTTCCAGTTTTCCAGTGTATGAGTTTCCTGCTTATATTGTACCAAAAGAACTGGTTGAATATAAAGAATGAAGAGGTCACTTTGAGCAGACCTCTATGAAATAATTTATACTTCTTAAAGGAAAGGACACTGAACATAAATTCTAACATTACTTGTTGTGATGATAATTTTAAAACATACATGTTCATAGTATTCAAAATTAAGATCATCTGCTAATTTTTGCATTGAGTGGCGACCCCTACTAAAGCATTTCATTCTGTTCCTATAAGATTGTCTCAGAGTTATGATTTCTGTATATGTGAAAAAGTCAGTTTAATAAAAACGAACAAGCAAAAAAGATTGCAGTACAGCATATGAAAATTCCAAATTTTTTATCCCAGCTAGGAAAACATGTTGTATTTCTTTCGTTTTATTTACCTCATGCTTTAAATTATCCCTATGGAAAAGAGAGAATGCAGATGCATGATTGACAAGGCTTTCTTACCTGGGTGTCTCTCTTTGGCCATGCTGTATCTCCTTGGGAAAGGAGTCTAAAGCAGCTTCTATTGACCTTCTGTTTTGAGCTGCTGAGGCTTGTTGCCAAGATCTGTGTGATGAACAGAATGTCTCTTTTCAGACATATTCTTGCTACCTCAGACGTATTCTGTCTGAGTATGAACGTTTGACATCATCTACCTAACTGTATTGGTCCAGTTACAATTTTTTTATCACTTCTTACTCATGAGTTCATGAAGTATTGTCTGCTTTGCTAAATTATTTTAACATGTTGTGTCTTGTATTCTATGTTGAATTATGAAGTAGTCATATGCCAGAAAATTCATGGTAATTTGTTGTCAGTACCAGAAGAGACACAGATGAGAAGGGCTTTGGCCATATTTTTCTAGGTAAGGTTTCATTTCATTTTGTGTAACAGAGGATTTGTGGGTGAGATGGCAATTGTTTGTTTGAATGATTAAAGGTAACATGAAAGTTCACTTTTACATTACTTTGGTTCAGCCAGAGTCAGAGGATATCACTGGTATAAAATTATTACTATATTTATGATTTTTTTTGTAGGTCACATTTCTGAGTATGACTCTTTTTATTATTGAACAAATAGAAGAAGAGATATTTTATAGAACTAAGGAGGAAACTAGTATGCTTAATGGCATATTATCTGTGTAAAACATCCTCCAAGACTGTGTTAAGACTACCTCTACCAAATTGGTAATGTCTGTTTAGTGCCTTAGCATTCAGAAGTTATTTCTTTACAGGCTAACTAGAACATTTTATAAAATCTGTTTTGAATAGCTTAAAAAATGTGTCGAATAGTATGTCTTGTCAAAATCTGAAAAAAATGCCCAAATTGTCAGACATTTCTTGAGTGTTATATCAAGGCTTTGGGTGGCTTTGAGAGGTAGTTAAAGAAAATTTCTCTTGGCAGTTGGATCGTGGAAAAAGATTTGTTCTGCTGGGGAAATGAAAGGACTCTGTTAAAACAAAAGCTAATAGGAGAGAAGATGGCCTTTTAGCTTTAAAAGTAGAGGAACTACTTGCAAGAACTTGAAAGAGAGAGTGACATTGTGACCAGTGAATTCAAAAATCACTAGATTCCTTTCATTGTACATGCATTAAATATCTTTTGGTCCAGGCCACATGTTTGATTTTCTTTTTTTTTTTTTTTTTTAAGGGATTTGGGGCTCTTCTTAACATATGTTCCATCATTATAGGAATCTGACAGATCTATGAAGTTTATGACGAGTCTTGCCAATGTGAACTGCTAGATAATTGACAAAATGTTGCTAGATAATTGAAAAAGAAAAATCCATTTAACTAACATGTATTACTTGAACAGCATGGTAGATGACACTGTTACATATCTAGCAACAAGAAGTGGCAGAGCATATGAAGTGGCATAGCTGGGTTATTTTGGCAGGGAAGCCAGATGAGTGTGTGTTTCTTCCCCTTAATAGAAAATGGTTCATACTGTATGTTGAGATCCCAAAAAGGCATTACATGCAGCCTAGACGTTGTTGTTGTGATGGTTTTCCATGATGATAATACTGCTGCAGGATTTATGCTGTAAAGTATGTGTGTTTACAGTGGCTCTGTTTTCAATGTAATCTTGAAGGCTGCCCTAATCTGAAAAGTTAATTAACCCAGTAAACAAAGTTAATCTCTTAATTCAGTGTTATGAAGCATATGGGTGTTTGTTGTGCATCAGCTGAACTTTTCCCAAGTATTTAGTAAACACCTGTGCAATCACAGGATACTTACTAATGAGTATGGTAGCCTATCCTTACGTGCCTAACAACTTTCGAATGTAAACATTGGTTCCCAGTAGTCTTTATTAATGCAGTCTTCTTAGTAATGTACACTTTGTGAATTAAACCAACTGCATCTAGATATCACCCAACTTCTTATGGCAGTGGCTCCTTTTTCTCTTCCTTGACTTCCCTGACCCCCCACAGCAGCTGCTCTTACAGTGATTATCATCCAGTTCAGCGTGCTGCAGTAAAACAAGCTTGCTTTTTAAAAACAGACCTGTTAATTTAGTGTACACTCTTATTTTAAAAGAATTAATTTAAAATTTGGAGAGAAAGTTAAGAAAAAGAAGTTATTTTAAAGCAATTTTTTACTTTATTATGGTATTTATGTATCCCCATTTCACCCACCCATAAGACAATACTTTCTAATTGGCATGAATTCAGCACGCTCAGAATCGGTACGTGAATACAGAGCTGCATAGCTAATAGTTTCATTTAGAGGACCACACGCAGTTGCTGCACATGTGAGGGAAAAAAGCTGACAGATGTCCACATCCCCTGGCTCTAAGAATAATAATAACCCTCCAACCTAACAGACTGTGAGCAGGAAAGGCTCTCAGAGCACTGTCACCTTTTCCCCTCACTGAGAACCATGTACATTCCTGCAACTTCTTACATGATTTTTCCCAGTCCAGAGATACAAGTTATGTATCTGAACAGCATATAATAAATCCCCTTATGAGAGGAGATTCATTTTTGCTTCTTTATTACACAAAAATAGTATCACTTTTCC
>NW_008237226.1:8898408-8922480 GCF_000691975.1 Corvus brachyrhynchos | reverse complement strand
ATAGTATCACTTTCCCCTACAATAATAAAACCTTGAAAGCCACCTCAGTCTCCTGCAAGCAAGAATAAAAAAATTAGAATTCTTTCACACCATAAGTAAGAGTGATGTTATAGTTCAGTAGTACCTGGAATTAGTAGATGAAGTACTTGCAGTCCCACTTCCCTGCTTCACAGAAGGCCTAATTTATTTTGCCCCACTTGTAGTCTACATCAAGTTTTCAAGGTCTTTTGAAAAGCTTGGGTTTCAATAAAGAAGGTCTACCTTTTTGGCTCTTTTGGGCACAGAAAATTATGTGATGGAAACTTAAAGACTAAAAAACCAGAAGGAAAAAAATTAAGAATTATATTTCTTTGGAGAAAAAAAAATCTTATGGGTGTGGGATATTGCACATGAGTTCTAACTGCCTGAAACTAGTAGCACTATCAATTTTTGCCACCCATTACACAAGGAAGAATAGCAAAAGCAGAGTTTAGGCATTTGTAAGAGAGACAATACATTATTTACTTCTAAAATTTCATAAACTCAAAAGTTAGAAATACTGTTGCCATTTGAAAGTTAGTAACATCTAAAAACTGTGCTTTCACCTGAGGTGTTCTTTCAATTTTTCCCTGACATACAGAGTAGATTTTGAAATACGCGTCACTGCATGAGATACTCAGGAAGAAATGTTTATATAGGAAGAGTCATGGTCTTTTAATTACAGACTCTGTTTACACTAATATCACAGCCATCAGCAACTGCATCCATGCAGTGTCAGCAGTAATTAGCACCGAATATATAGGCCTCTGCTCAGGAAGAATTGCTGAATGTATGATTTAACAGCACTGGAAGTGCTTCTACATTATCCCACACAATAGCATTTTTAGTATAAACTACAAATGTCTAAAAAAGATTTGCTGTTTAAGTATAGATCCCAGCTTACCCTGCAGTAACCTCCCCAAGAAGACAAGACCAGAGCTAGTGGACTACTGAAGGTGAAAAACATATGAACAGTATAATGCAGCAGCAAATCTCATTTGACGTGAAAATTTTGGTCCCAGTCCTATTGCCTTTCATGCAGTTATGACTCTGGCTATGCTTGTTAAGGAGACAGTCCGGTGTCAAGGCACTGGTAAAAGAGTGCTTCAGTGGACTCACTTCTGACTTGCAGTGCAGCCCCAGTTAATGTAATGGAGGCTTAAATCCTCTACATTGCAGAATATTGCAAATTGAGTATCGCAAGTTCCTTGGACTAACTTAGATTTATGTAAGCCTATTCTTCAAAAGTGTATTTTTCCCCTTCAGTGCTAAACACATCTCTGCTACATTCGTTTACTAGGTCACTGGTTTTCAAATCTGAGTTTCTTCTTAAACAAAATTCCTCCATCTTCTTAATAGTATGCAGAACATAGTCCCAAAACCACAGGGAGGGTAAATTCATTTTTATTTTATTTTTAAATAATGGAGCCTTTATGCATTCTGAAATGAAAGTCTGCCTTCAAATGGAGGTTTCTCCTCTTCCATCAGTCATGAGGTTTTGGGTGCAGAAAGCTCACTGAAAGATGGGTGAAAATTGTAAATAATTAAAAAAAAATACCATACATTCTAGAATCTCCTGCTCCTTGCTGAATTTGTTTTGGCATGCAGAGACACTAATGCACCTGTGGAGAGAATGTTCTCCGTAATGGATGACATCTGGTTTGAAGACAAAAGTGGAATGTCAGTAGACATTGTTAAGGGAATGACAGTGGTAAGAGCCAATCGTGCTGGTAACTGCGAAGAGGTCTCTGAACAACTGTTTGAAAACACGCAGCTTCCTCAGAAAACTCAGCATATATGTAAAATATCTGCAAACTGGTTACAGACAGTGCTTTAAAAAAAAACCCAAACTTTCTTTTTTTTGTTAGAAAGATCTACCCAAAGTTTCTAAGATGTTTTAGAAGCAGTCTCGAAACAGACTTTTATTTCCAGTAGTGTGTAGAGCAACAGTATATCTGTTTATACGGGCAAAATTCTGCTGTGTGTAATATTTCTTCTTCAGGTAAACATAAGGATAAACTTGCTTGTGATTTTTAATAAGTTCTGAAGTTATCTTTTTTTTTGTTCTAAATTAAGTTTAGCCCTAATAAGTCTAAAGAATTGTTCAGCATTATGTAGCCTTCTTAATTTCTTGGATTACTGACTACTATATGGTTAAACACACGCACAGTCCACTTCAAATTAGTTTGTTGATGAGCTTTGAAAGACTTGATCAAGATACATTTGAGAGTTTGACCCAAAATTAGGATACAATGTCAGGTTAATGCTTAACTTTTATGAAAATTCTTTAATTTGTTAGCTGGGAGTTTCTCAGAAATCATCCCCTCTTTGTACAGAAATAGATCCTAATGTTTTAAGACACAACATTGTCAGTATATGTATACTTAAATGTGTATGAATCAAAAAATTGTATAAATGACTGAGGAAATAAAAAGTAAATAGATTTACTTCTACTTGTAAAGATCCTATATAAAAGGAATAGCTCCTAATTTGCACTGATGGTATGCCTTACTATTAGAAATAAATCCAAACCCCATTTATTTCCATTCATTTTAACAGTGAGTGCCATGTAGTTCTTTTAGAAAGCAAGTAGAAAATACCTAGACTTCTTTGCTGTATGTGATTTACCGCTCTTTCCTACCACCTGCCTTCAAGAGCAACCAAAGGTCTCTTCCTAATCACACTTTATATTCTGAGTAAGACGTAGATAGAGAAAGACCCTAAAAAAAAGTAACAGTGGAAACTAAAGAAGGCAAGTAGACTTTTTTAACTGCACAGTTGTCTAGGTCTTGCAAACCTTGATGTAGAAATTCGTTCTGATGTTCATCACATTTACCTGTCAGCAGTAGCTGCGCCATAGCTCTCTGCCTAACCAGGGGATGGTTCCTTTTGTGCTCTGAGGTAGGTATTTGAAGTAGATCAGATGAATCAGATTGTAGTCATGTCTGTTATTCAGACTCAGTTATGGTCATGAATAACTGAAGTTAATTATTCACAGGAATATTACCTTCAGAAATATTTGCTAAGGTGTAGTTGACGAAAAAAAGATGTCCCAATAGCTCACTTGCCCATGTAGCTGTGACAGGACAGTCTAAAGCAGGCATAAGGTAAACCTGAAGGGCTTTGCTGTGGTAATCCTTCTTCCTACTGTCTAATGGTTTCCTTAAGTGTCAATATTTCGTTTACATTCATGTGACCATGCTCTGACGGGAATGCCAATAAAGCCTCCAGATGCTAAAATCGTTCCAAGTTATTTCTGTGTGTGGGAGTCAATATGATGCAAACCAGGTGAGAGACTTGGTTGAATCAGGCCATGGCAGATGCAGAGTTTTCCAGAAGCTATCCCAGAAATTTCTGCCCTCGCAGCTCTTTGTACCCACCCCTACACTGAAGACAGGCCACAAGGAGCAGGTGGGGACCGAAGCAACAGTAGCAGGGGTAGTCAGACTGAGGTGGAACATGAGCTCATGCCTTCACTGTACTGGGGATCAATATGCTGCAGAGCCCCTTGGTAATGACTAAGAGGTTTTGATGGCTCTGTTTTTAAAGATAAGTTTCTCCTGCAGAAAGATCAAGAGATTCTCTTCTGTTTCCAAAAGCAGGGAATATCTGTGATCCTTTGTAAAGATTTTTCTTTTTGTAATAGAAAATAGCAAGTATCTCCAAGGTATATCTCGTTAAAGACACTGTGATTTTTGTTCCTACAGGTACGGATATATAGATGTAGCAATGCTGATATGATTTGGGAAAAGAAAGGTATTTCAGGACCAATTGTGATAACGAGAAAAGCATTATGTGAAGGTGGAAGTGAACATGAGCTGCTTCTTCTCGTCTACAGCAGTGTCAATATATAATTTGTGCAAAATAGCATGTGAAATATTTAAAAACATAAGACCCAATGTACCTGTGAAGCATTCTACATTCCAAATAAGTTCAAGTAGAAATAACATTAAATAAGTGACTATTTATTTTTTCAGTGGAGATATGTTTTTGAATATTATTATTATTAGCAGGCAGATAAAACATTTGGAAGTTTATTTGTCTGCATCTGGAAGGCTATACTCACTTACTCAAGTAGGCCAAGAGCCCTTAAATGTTTGGACTCGGGGAAACTAAGAGGTTGCATTCGAGTGCTGGCAAATTGAATCATTCAACAACATTCATTATTTTGTCCTCTTATTAAGTGAAAAAGTATAAAACATAATAAGCAGCTACATCAGGCAGATTCTACATGAAATTATTTATGCTATTCATAAGCTTTTTAGCAACAGGCAGATTTCCAACACAGTGATTTACAGGTGTTTTTCAAGAAACCTAATCAAAGTATTATCTCTTCTTTTGAATAAGCCTCTGTAGGAGCAAACAATGAATAGGCTGTTTTGTTTAGTTCACTTATTTTTTTCTGAGTCCCAGGAAACTTAGATGCCAGATACATAGCTATACATCGTGTATTTTAAGGAAAAATAATATTTTAAGGTTTAGAAACTTCCAGTTCTTTAACAACCAACATGCGATATTAATGGTCAAATTTCAGAGTATTAATGAGGCTCCTAATATCAGTCAGGAAATTAGATATTAATAATGAACCTGAATCTAACCCAGTGAAATACACCAGAGCTTTGGCAGCATTCATATTCTGACCTGAATAGAAGAAAAACAGCTTATGTCACCATGAAAGCAATCCAGCCAAGTCACTTATGTACAGGACAGCCTGCACATGGTAGCCTAATATTTCAGGTGCACCCCAAAGTAAATTCTTTCCACATCTGATTTAACTTTCCAGATGTTTTCAGACCAGTGTGTCTGAGAGGAAGGACAAGTGGAAAGTAGTATTTCTGTGCATAACATATGCTTGAAAACCACCTAAAATGAACAGATAACTGAAAAAGTACCATATATACTGTTAGTTTTGTATATTAGTCCTGGAAGATATTTACAGACTAAAACCAAAAATTACGTTTTCCTGAAGGCTTTGTGAATGGACTTTTGTATCAAAGTATTTGAACTGCAAGCCTCTCTATTACTTTCTATCAAGGGCCACAGCCCTTTCTCATTTTCATGATAGAATCTTATTTTTATTAGTTTACAAAGACTCCAGTACATAAAACATAGGCAATAGTAGTAGTTATAAAATATACTGTACATAACTATTTCCAGTAATTGAATATATTGCCTTTGGCTTTGGGTACCAAAACAACTCTTAAGAAAACTCTTTTCCTACGGGCCGTACTTTCACCAGTCTCTAAACTGGTCATATAAAGTAGCTTTCTTTCACATCTTAGCAATCTGCAGTAAAAGCAATGATAATTTCTGTCTGTTATTGTTGTTTAAATGATAGACCCCTAATTCTCAGGATATAAAAACTGTACTCCTTCTCCAGAATAAAATGAAAGCTTCTTTGGAAAATGTGTTTGAATAGTGCATGGAAGGATGGAGAGTGAGACTCGATCCAAACCCAAGTGTAATACATGGTGTACTCCTGGGGCTTTTTACTGAAAGTAAAGGTAGCGTGATCATAAGAACTAGCAAAATTCAGATTGCACTTTGACAGAATAAGTCATGTTTCATAGTCTCAGATGAAAAACTGTTCTGTCACAAAGCACTGATCACCCTTTCCATTCAAATTAATTCATAAGATGCTGTTGATCTATTTACTTCTTTAGTCTGTATTGCATATCAGTGATTTAACTGGCTCAAGTTCTGCAGCAACCAGAATGATTCTCTGTATATCCAAAAAAATCTAAATAATCCACAGAATTGTAGCCCTGGGTCTTGTTTGATTTCTCTTATGTACATAACATTCCGTGATCTAGAGGTGTTGACGTTTCCTTGTTTTTGCTGGAGTACTGCTCAGGAATCTCCCTTAATTTTCATTTCCAAACTACATTTTCCACTTGATTTAATATGATGGGATATCTTATAGATATTGGGAACTGGAAAGGATGGGGGGAGGGAGCACTGAAGAATGCATAGGAGATAAATTTCAGGAAATTTGGAAGACAAGCCCCCTCCTCCCCCAAAGAAGACTTGATTCTTTTATCCATTCATCAACCACTTAGACAGATTCTTTCCTAATTTTTGCATCCCATTAGTCTTCCATTTTGGTAAGGATTTTTTTTAGGAATGTAATGTGTATCAGGAATTGGGTATCAGGACGAAACTTGCCTTATTAGCAATCAGTTTGGCTGTTCTACTGTCCTTATTTCAGTATCAAACATGTAGTGAAGTGAATAGATAAAATGTTTAGATTTTAGGTATGTTTGATTTTAGGTCAATATATTGGTCACCCCAGTGTAGAAAAAAGCTATAAAGACCTATAGGGATGTCAGTTTTTGATAGATCTTATGCCCACTGGAGAAAGCTAAAGTCTTCAAAATAACAAATTTCAGGTTGTTAGTGTTTTGTTTGGTTGCTCAGTTGTTGGTTTTGTTTGGGGATTTTTATTTTGTTTTGGAGTTTTTTGTTTGTGGGGTTTTTGGGGTTTTTTTGGGGGGGTGTTTTTTATGTTTATTTGGTTGGGTTTTATTTTTTGTTTTGTTTATTCTTGTTGGCACTAGCTTCACCTTTGTCTTGTGCAGAAAATGAGAAAGGTTTGGGGATTGATCCGTACCTGTGGGTATTTGAATGAGACTCTACCCAGTTTTATAGGTGATATGGTAGGCTTTGTTATGTGAAAATTACTTAAACATTAATCTGTTTTAGTAAAGAATTTCAAGAATTTCCAATTTGCACACTGTCTGAGAAATTCTTTCATTAGGCTGGCTAGGCCAGGATCACCGGTGAGAAGGACTATGAAAAACACTGTCTGCCCCTTAGAGTTTTCTCCATAGACAAGGTACACATTCATGAAACAGAAAAATGCAATCTGACCACATGAAGAACAAGCAAGAACAAGCATTTATTCCTATTTGTATAGTGCCCAGCACAACCTCAGCCCAGGCTTTGAATAGTGTTCTGTGGCCATGATAATTCAGGTGAGAAATAACCACAATTAGTCTTCTTTCAAAACTTTGGTATAAAGAATATTGAACTTTGTTCACCTGAGGGTAGTATTAAGAGGTGATTAAGTGTTATGCAAAACATTAGATTGCAGATATCTTTGGAGATGCTTTCTGGGAACAAGAAAGGAGCATTCCCCTGCCTAGATTAGGTACTGGTGTTAGTCTACTGTGCACTGCTTATTGCCTCATGAAGGTACTTACTCTTTGGAAAAGGTGATTGTAGGGACACACATCTCCTCATTTAGATACTTTGTTTAGGTGTGTAACTGTGGGATGCCTGTTTGTATCTGCCCGCAGCTCCTAGTTGGCTGTTCTGGTGCATCACCATGGTTTGGTATATAATGCTACCAAAAGTATAAAGGCATTTGACTTGTGGTGATGCCATGAAGATTTTTGCCTTTTCTTTTATACCCCTGTTATACCCCTGTTATACCTTTTTACAACTTCTGTATTCCTAGTGC
This sequence comes from Corvus brachyrhynchos, assembly GCF_000691975.1. NCBI lineage: Eukaryota > Metazoa > Chordata > Aves > Passeriformes > Corvidae > Corvus > Corvus brachyrhynchos. Next base: position 8,915,000 of record NW_008237226.1, on the reverse strand, counting down.
TTTTTGCCTACATTCTTGGACTTGTTTGTCAAGCTAAGAGACTAAACATTTTAGAAGCTCCGTAGCTAGGGATCAGTGTGCCCCAGACCCCAAGGTCCTCTCCAGAACACATTCTGTAAACCAAGATAGAACCATCCAGGGGAAGGTTCCTTGGGGAGGGGGGGGCTCACTGTTGGGGAGGATAGACACACAGGAGAGGAGAGACACAGAGACACAGGGAAAGACTCGGTGGGGTACATCTCAATGCATATGACCTGGACGTGTACACCTAAGGATCCTTAAAAATAAATACCAAGGTAAAATCCCTTTTCCCCTTCTAACCGTGTATGCCTCTTGATTTTAAGACCAGGAAAAGGCATCAGTAGACTAGATATGCATACAGTCTTTCCTTATTGGTTCTTCCTTTGTTAACTTTGTTTTGAAACAACTAATTTATTCAATTATTTTAAAATTCAACAGCCTCCTACTGAGAAAGAGTTCTTCATCCTGTTCCTGACCCTGCGACAGTAAGGAGGAATACGACCTCCCATCTAGTGGGATTCTTCCATACCTTTTAGTATTACTTTCCTTCATCGAAAAAATAAAATATATTAAACAGTAAATCAGCTCTGGAAGAAGGAAAAAGATGTATAAAAATATTTAATGAAAGCTAATCTCTGTACATTTTATAGGTATAAAGTAAGCCTTAATCATAACCCTGCTAGGTGCTAGCATTTTGTCTAACAAAAATTAAGTGTTTCAATAATACCAAGCTATTATATTGGTTGTGTTTACACTACGGTATTACTAAAATTAACCAAGAACTTCATGCCTACCTCATGAGCTGCAATCTCACTGCTTTTTGTGGTGGATATGGGGTTAAGTGTAAGCAGGGTATTATAAACTGAAGTTGGAGTTTATGAGCCACTACCACATGAGGACTGACAATACGGTGCCCTTCATTTAAGGAATGGGAAAATTCTAAAACTGCTTTGAAATTTGTAATAGCTGAAAACATCAGCCTAGCTCAGATTCCATGTTTCTGTTTGCCCTTTGACTGATCATTAGATTAGTTTAACTTTGAACCTACAAACATATAACAATAGCTAAAAAGTAACATGTTGCGCTTTTTTTGTAGTAAAATTATGATTAAAGACTCTTCACCTGGGAAAATTCAAATCTTCACCATAAACATAATGGTGCTTCAAGGGGGAACTAATGATATAGTTTATGAATTTTAATTTCTGTTTTAAAAGTCAGCAAATGCACTTTCTATAAATGTAAACCATCTGTTGGCACCTTCTAAAAGACTAGAATTCAGTTCATCCAAGTATGAATTATTTATTTAGGATTTTTTCCCTGAGTAAACTTCAGGTTGTTTTTTTCTTTTTTTTTTCTTTCTCTCTCTCTTCCATAATAAACTATGTTTCTGTGTTTTATGAAGTTTCAAAATCAACACATTCATAATGGTGACATATACAATATGAAATGTTTTGAATTAGGATTGCATCATAAAGGTAGTAGAGAATAGTTTCTTTCAGTGGAAGCATAGTTTGTAGCACATTAAATTACACTGATTTTAGTGGGTATTTTTGGTTTCAAGTAGCATTAATTTCAGGTAAAGAGTAAGGCAATGGTGGAGTTGCTATTGTAGTTGTATTCCTTGGAGAGGCATGTTGCTTTCATAAATCTCTACAAGCTAAATGAGAGCATATATCTGTGTAGAGTTGATGATTAATTTAACAAGAGCTGAAGTAAAATTTTAAGAATACACTTCCAACATGCATCTATATTGAAACAGAGGTATGTTGATGACTCTTTCTTCGGTAGGAATTCAGCACAAAGTGCAACTTCAAATACTAAAGAAGCTGTGGCTGGCACTTGCTAGTTTTATGACACTTCCATCTCACATGGTTTATTTATTTATTTATTTCCTGGCAGCTGTTCTTGATGAGATATATTTGGACACTCGGGAGAGGAAGCAGAAACAGATGATCTATCTTGTTGCACTTTGCTAATTAGAACAATTCCCAGTGACCTCCATCTGCATAGTTTCAATTTTGCCTTTAAATCATGAATCAACAAACATTTTCTCTATTTGGTATCCCACTGTTCCTTGATGCTGTGAACAAATAGTATGTTAGCCTTGTCTTTCTTTTCCAAAAAACCCTGTTTGCTAGGAATTGACATTTATTGCAGTGCAACCTGTAGAGATTTGCTTGGCCATAACAATGACCACACTATCAGACATAAACCAGTTTTGTCACAGCACGATGGGTGCTAACGGGGAGTTGTTTAACTGCTTTAAAAACCATTCTTATTACACATCTTATTTCCGTTAGAGCTTTGTACCTGTCACTCAGTGGCCTGTCACACTCAGTCTCCAACCATTTCCTGTCTGTACTAAAGTCAGTCTCTCTATTGCTCATACTTTTCTGTTCTTTACTAGATTAATGTGAAGCATTTACTATGCCCTAGATGTTTCTGTCACTGCTGTCAATTACAGCATGCAAAGGGATGAGGGATTTTTCTGGAAACATAGATCAGTAAAAATTCATTTTGGACTGGAAATGTGTGTGCTACTTCATGATGGGCTTTCAAAATCTATGTGCCCCTCAGCTGTGGTTTCTTCGTAAATCCTCTTTAAATTAATGCCAGGAGTTGTCTTCTCGTTTCTTACCTGTTTTGTACAGGTATAAAAGTTGAACTGAGGTGTGATGAGCAGTGCCTTTTACTGATTGCATATTTTCTCATATGGTGCAATGAGTTTCCTATGTCTGAGTTGTGCTTTCAGGATCACTAAGGGTAAGCTTGGGAAATGAAAACTCATAAGTATTTAAGCACTTTGAGACTCATACAGTCACCATCTGGGACTGCCCATTTTTCTGCATTTGTTGTAGAGATGACCTGGAGTACAAACTGACTTCAGGTGTTAAAAGCCTAAAAGCAACTGAAATGAAGGTGTACTTGCTCTTGCCCACCGGCCCTCTCTCCACCCCCACTACTTCAAGAGCTTTTGTTCCCTGAAATTGTGTATATATTTTGTTTTGGATAATTACCCTGAGCTGTTGTTTTCTATGTTCTTAAAGTACTTTCAAAATTGTTTCTTCCAACCACATGCATTTGTTAAAATAAAAGCCACTGTGATATAATTTCAATTTCAAACCAGATTAACCCTGTGTAGATCTTGATTGGGTTTAATATTTGTATGTGTCCATAGCTTTATGAACACTCCCCTGTTGCATTATTTTCAATTTATGTTCACTGGATTTGGATATGTACTAAATGTTCTCATAACTACTTGCATCAGTTTCTCAGGCATAAGACCTCATCAATTAGTTAAAGTAATTTAAATGTTGAATAAGCTATGTAGTTAGAGATCCATTATTGTCATAAAACCTGAAAATTCATTTAAATGCGTATTATGAAAATTATTTAAATAAGATTTTCAATCTTAAAAATCAATTTGATAATTTTTGTTCTCTTAATGTGTTTTAGTAATGTTGAAATCTATTTATAGCATTTATAATACAATTTTTAAAAACCCAAAACATATAATTGAGTATATTTATTATTTATGTGATAAATAACATATCAAAATAAAATGTTTCAACATTATTAAAGCAAAATATTTCCATTTGTTTAGAACATATTTTGTAAGAATTTTAAGAAAATTCCAGTATTTTTGATTTTTATTCTAAAAACACTGGAAACTTTCTTGCCTACATTTTGAAATTATAAGCTGGCTACTAGCTTTTCAGTCTTCTCATTTTGGATTTGGACCCAACACAGGTAAAATTTGCATTTCTTTCAGCTGACAGTTATGTGGCTTTTATCTTTGCTAACATGCTTTGAGACCACATTTGCACAGCAGAGCAATCTTTTAGATCAAATAAATGAGGGAATGACCCAAATTCTCTTCTGTTAGTTGGTGTGAGTAGTTTTACTTATTTCAGTACAATTGTTCAGTGAGGAACAAAGACAAGCCAGCAAGCTCAGGAAGTAAATAGCTTTTATTTAATCCATTTGGATCTTTCTTTGTTATTTCATTCTCCTGCCCCTTCCTCTGGAGAAGAAACAAAGTTGGTTGGGAAAGAGATTTGCAATTTGAATTTTAAGGAATCATTCCATGTCATATATATAGCAACCACTGAAACAAAATTCAGTGTCACTTGCGGCAGGGTTGCATGGTGTCAATTCATCATTTAGACGGGAAGAGAGCTGCTCCGCCCCACCGACTGCAAGCCTGCTCTCCCGAGATAGCGACAGAACTCTGTGCGCCGGCGTTGGTCCGTATTTGTCAGAATAACACGTGCCTCCTGCCTTCGCCTCTCGGCGTGCCCAGAGATGCTGCTGGCTGACGCCGAGGGCTGGGGGCCAGCAGAGGCAGAGCTCCGCCTTGTCCCCCTTGGGGGAACCAGGGAGTGTGTTTTCTCATGAGAGCTCCGCGAACAGTGGCATCTGCTATTATCCTAATCGAGTTTCTACATAAACATAAAGTCATAGGCAGCTTCCCAGTGCTATAGGCATTTAACTTAAACATTTATCGTTACACTGTAGCAACTGTGCGAGGCCAACATCTCTCAGTCTAGTTGGCTCAGAGGCTTGTTTTGTAACACTCTCAGAGCTGCCAGCTCCCAAGACATTTGGTGTTTTTCTTCAATCCCCAAATCATGGAATCATGTGACACAGTAAGAAGATCTTTCATTTTATTTAAAAATAAAAAAAGGGAAAACAAAACAACAAAAAAAGCCCTGAAACATGAAAGAACATTTTTAGCCTTTCTGAGCGCAAAGAAATGCTTAGAAATACTTCTCTCATCAGAACCTAAACCTGAATAAAATGACTCTTCTTCCAAGCTGTGTTTTTAAGAAAGTCTAGTTCTGAGGGGGCAGATAGATGATTTCTTGAACAACTGAAGATATGTGTTCTACACTGGAGATACATTAGATGTTCCTGGGATGGAGCCAGAAGACTTCTTCTTTTTCTTCTGTTTATTGAAGAGCTTTCATGTCTTTGGGTACAAGGTCTCCTTAAAATTTACTGTCACTGACATTTCGATTGAATTTAGGTGGTCTAACTTCATAATCAAATATTATTATTATTGATTTGGGAAGTCATAGTAGCAGTAGTTATATTTTAGGTATTAGCACTCTTCTGAGGTCACCAATTACATTTTATGGAGAGTAGTTTTCCTCCATTCTGTTAGTAACATAAGTTATGAATAGTCATAAGTTATTTCTTAAAAGTTTATTTCACATTTTAAGACATCAGTGGGTTTGGAGTTCTGGTAAAAGCCTGGCCTACACTGCCTAGGATGAAAGCTTGGTAGGTCTCTGCCTTTTTTGAAAAAATAACCCATGCGTAAACAGAAGGGACACCGTAGATTTTACCCTTGGTCCTGTGAGGACAGAATCCAACTCCTCAAATGCAGTCAGACATTGCAGCCAATAATCTGTACTGTGGAAAGATGAGCATATAGCCTGAATTCTCTCTTCTCTAACACAGTCTAGAGATCACTGCAGCATAAAAACCATTTCTTACAATTGTTTTGGCTTGGAGGATTTATTTAGCCTAATATCCAAATCTAGATTGTTCGGTAGTTTGCAGAAATATAATTTTGTATTAGATGAAGTCAAAATTTGTATCCACCAGAGACTAGTAATAGTGAAGGAAAATTATGTCAGCCTGCAGGCAGGTCATTGACTGAATTAAACAAAATCTATTTAGTTTCTTGCCTTCTCTGAACTGAAGAATGTAGATTTACCTCACACTTGGACTTTTATGGAAATGTGTGTGGAAAAGTACAAATTACAAATGTTCAATAATCCAGTGCAGTTTGTTATATTTTTCTGTCTACTTATATTATAGCTGTTGCTAGTATGATACTGTGCCACACAGTATTTTATTTTTATTTCCTTTCTTTCCTTACTTTTTTATAGTGCTCCTTTTGAAGAAGAGCATTTGACACTGTTTCTCAAATATATGGTCATGATTTCTCATCCTTTGTTAGTTTTGGGTTTAGATATTTTGTGGGTTTATTTTTCCTTTAACATTTTCTGAGACTAGAGAAGTGGCTTATGTAATAGTGTGTCCAATTTAATAAATATATGCACGCTCATCTCAAAAAAAAGGTTTTTTTAAGAGCATTTTAGCACAAGAGTGAACTTTTTAGATGAAAAGCAGAAGAATAACTGCTATATAATCAAACTATGTCACTTACTCATTGATTCAGTTCTTCTTTCTCTGAATATTCTGGCTGCCTAACAGAGATGGCAAGAATTCCCACATGATAAGTATCAATACCTGAAAGGGATTTATTTCCTTACATGGAAAGGATGGTTGCTTTATATGTCTTGAGTTATAAAGTCCCTATTCCGCCTGAAACTGTAATCATAGTTCAATTAATATTTCTATTTATCTTACTTATTTCAATTTGTTTCAGAATCCACCTTTACTTACTCCTCTGGTAGCATGTTCTGCTGTAAGTTCAATAGTTTATTTCATAAATTTATTTCATAAGGAAGCTGCTGCTTTTTAAAATTATTTTTTAATTTTGTCTTCTTTTAGTTATCTTTGAATGTTTCCGTTTTCTTGCACTATAAAACAGTGTATCAGCCTAGTTAGGAAGTCCTGTATTTGGAGGAAAAGCTAAGATGAGAACTGATGATGATAGAGAAAGTAGGACAAAATTATGCTGATGTTCATATGAAAAAGATTTACAGTGGAGAGGCTGAAGCATCTCTTTTGAGTTTAGCGATATTTACATAAACCTCCCTTAAATCATCTTTTTACATAGAAGATTGCAGAAAAAAGGGAAAAAAAAGGACAGTGATCTATAAGGTGATGCTCAAAAAATTTTGTTTTCCTGTTTGGAGGATCTCTGATTTGTTGCCTTTATACAGAAAAGCCAGACAGCCTGTAAGGTATTTTATATTCCTTGACATCAGAAATCTGTTATGATTCCTATGTTTTGGATCCCAGGTATTTCTCATTTATCATGCTTTTAAGTCTAAAACTTTCTGGGTAACAGTTTTGAACATTACTTTTCTCTGGCATCAGCAATAACCTTGCCTAAGCTTAAAAAGCTTGGGGTTCAAGCTACAGTTTATTTTGTGTTCTCATATTCTTTCTTGGCTTGATTGCTTATATAAGTTTAAAAAAACTCAACAAGTTAGAAACAGAAGCTGCAAATATTATATGAAAAGAGTGCTGTGGCTGCTGCACCATTTCTATTGTAGATGAATAATAGACTAGTGTGCAAACAGATGCAAGCCAAGGATGAATGCAAAATGAATGAGGAGAATCAAACAAAATAAAAGTTAGGAAAATAGGATTTGGGAATATTTGACCATTTTCCTGAGAAAATACTGTGCCAGTGACACGGCAGATCTCTCCTTCCGTGTGGTACAATCAGAATTTCAGAAGGACATTTCTGCTTTGGGCATATATTTGGGGGGAAAAAAAAAAAAAAGGATAAAATCTACATATGCATCTACATATGCAGTTACTGAAATTTTTTGGTGAGGGTTCAAAATTAGCTATTCATCAGATATGTAGCTCTAGGTTATTACTAGACCAAACAGGGTTCTGCTTTGTGAACTCTGACAAATAAAATATTTTCTTCAGACAAATAAAAATATCTTACAAGAATCATGTCTGTAGTCAAAGTAAAAACCATTGTCTTATGTTTTAATAACTAAAACATTGCTTAATTCAAATTTAGTACCACTGAATTTAGTATCACCAAAGCATGAAGAAAAGCAGAGGGAAGACACAGAAAGAGAAGGCAGGCAAAGAAAAACTACTTACACAGAAAATATGCAGAAAAAACACTCTGGCATTGAAGAACTGAGGTGTGTTATCTCTATCATGCTGGTTTTGTAATGTTGAATGTAAACAAACTGGTAGGGCTCATTTGCAGCATTTTGAGTTCCATAGGATTCAGGCGAGTTTAAGCTGTTGACCTGCATACGATTTTGTGACTATCTCAGGCAGAGAGCATTGAAAGTCATACTAACCCCTAACACAAGGAGCAAGAAGAAATATCTTGCTTTAAGTCATTTCACTGTAAGGAAACATGTGTTGAATTGCTCAAACTTTTAAGCCTTATGTTGTTTCTTTCAACTAAAGACTTCCAGGCTGGGAAAGTTCATCTAAGTAGGCATGACTGCAGAAATATTCCCTCATCAAAAGATATATAATATTGTGTTGGGTATCTGTTCTTCATACTCTTCATCTTCTCTCCAGTCTATAGAAATCTGTGCTGTGCTAATGCTGGAATAGTTTGTAGCTCCTTCTGTAAATCTCATGAGTAGAGAGAGTGCTCTGCTTTTGCACTGGGAAGGTCTAGAAGCTGATTGATAAATCTACCCTCAGCAATATAATATTCAGCTATTTTTATAATAAAGTATAATATTTATTAAATGTGTATTTCTCTTTTACTCTCACAGTAGATTTTTCACAATGTTAAGAAATAAGCTCTTTTTTTTAAGGAATTGTGCTCTGATGGGCACGTTGAGATTTGAACAATTAAAATCCCATTTTAATGATCTCTTACTGTCATCGTTAGAGTTGGATAAGAATAGCAGCATTTGCTGTAGTGTTTCCACATATGTACATTTCAGACTGAAATGTACAGTACACAGTCATTCAGGGCCATCACTAAAATTAATTGACTTAGCATATTTGACACCTTAATAATTTTGACACCAAATTTTTGCAAAATTATCACCAGTGTAAATTTAATGGGACTGACACTATAAAAGAAAAATAAAACAGGCAGTCTAGAAACATTTCTGTGCAATTTAGGCACATCTCTCATGTTTACTGTCATAAAATTTTATGGTTGCATAGAGAAGTCAAATTATCTACAGGAAGCTAAAAATTAATAAATACCTCTTTAAGTATGCAAGAATAGATTAGGTCTTTTCAGGAGAGGTGAAAGCAGCATTAGACAAAGGAATCTACATTCGCTTATGCACGTATCCCATTCTATTCCAGTTTAACCAGTGGAGATTTTCTGTTACATGAAGTAGGTGCTAAATCAGAACTACAATCTAAATAAATACTTCAGTCATTTAGTTTTATCTTGTTATGGAACTTCTTACTTTTAAGAAGAATAAAAAAAGGCAAGATGTGAAGGCTGAGGGTATGTGTCAGTGCTGGACTGGACTCTCCCAGTGCTTCCAGATGGCATAGAGAGAGCGGAAGGAGAACAGTAGTCAGCTGGTCACAGTAAACCTGTAGGTCTTCTGGCCTCTCCTTTAGTCTCTGTATGAGCTGAGAGAAAATCCTGTGGTCTGTCCTATTGCACCATTACATGTGCTTTCAAAGAGGTTGTACTCACTTTCGAGAACTTATGGCATAAATATGACTTGTGTGCCTTTCAATTTACTGTTCACAGTAGCAGAGATTCCTGCACAGGATGGTGTGAGCTATACAGAGTTTTGTAGCATTTTCAAAAACATTATCTCAGACCCTTTCTACTTGGCAGATGACCAAAACATTTTCATTAAACCTGGTTTGTTTCTTGTGTCTCAGAGGCATGGTTCTGGCCGTATACAAGTTTGCATGAACACAGTATGTACGTACGTAAAGAAAAGTGCAAGGACATCACTGTTGCTGTGGCAGCTTAATTCAACATTAGGATTTATAAAAATCTTTCTACTCTTTGAATATGAAACCTACCCATTTGAGGAGTGGGTGCTGTAATAACCAGGCTATCAATTCCTGGTGAGTATCCCTTGGTGCCTCTTTGCAGTTCTCCATCTGGTTGCATGTTTGCAATTATCTCTCTCCCTTTTCCTTCCATTTGCATGGTCATTCTATGCTAGCATAGCATATCCCTTCCTGGCACAACCCTCTTGACAAATTTTCTCAAGGATTTTGGATTACATTGTCTTTAGGATCACTGTTTTCTCCACAAAAAAAAATTAATAGAACTTGGCTCACTAGCTGACCTAGCTTAGCCTAGCTGCATGATTCCTCTGTGATCATATAAACCCCCAGATGAACAGAACATAGGTAATCTCAGTCTTGTGCTGTCTTCAGGTTTGACGTTTAAACCCTGGAGATTCACAGAACTTGGGTAAACTAAGCAGGCTAATATTAAATCTGTTTTCAGGCACACTGATTTTTACTATCTTGGGTCTGTTCATTAATGCAATGACTGAGTCACCAATTTCAATAATTTTCTTTACCTTTCTTAATGGGACAGTATAGAAGTTTTTGAACACACATCCTTCCCATTCCAGTTTGAGCATGCTGCCAATTCAGAGGCATTAGAAGGGAGCACTGGAACTTCAGTTACCCAACATCCACTGGTTTGTTACAGGGGTGAGTTTAGTGTTTTATTTCCTTTCCTGATTACTGACAAGCAGATATGTGTTCTCTTTCAGCTAGTGGCTTTCCTTTGATTATTTTTCTTAAGCACAAAAAGTATCTCTTGTGATTACAAACAAAGTAGAAAATCTGAATCAGAAATTCCCCATGTGTCTTATGCTTTCTTAATATTTTCTGGTAATTATAACAATTTTTCATATTATGGAAATTATACAGCTCTTGTACAGTGGCATAAATATTCTGAAACATTGTGAAATGAAACAGAAAAGCAAAGTACTGTCACGATATGAACTGTTCAGAGACAGGCAAGGGATACTATATTCAGAATTTTTCTTTGTGATCTGACTTAGAGAATTTTTCTAATTGAAAGAAAAAAAGGTTTGCATTCTCAAGTTTTTAATATATTTCTTAAACCGTTCCCAGTGTGAGAAAAAAAGGAATGGCAAATGGGTCTGTTCATAGTAGCTAAGCAATTAGTCTTTTCTGGCCTCACAGTTTGACAGTATGATTTGTCTTGTGCATCAAAAAATGAAATTTGCACAAAGACACATATCCAGTGTCTGGAAAGAGCCTGGCTCAATCTTCTTTGCACCCTCCCTTCAAGTATTTGGACGCATTAACAAGAGCCCTCGCAGGCGTCTCTTCCCCAGGCCAGAGAGTCTCAGCTCTCTCAGCCTTTCCTCATAGGAGAGATGTTCCAGTAGCTTAATCACCTGGATGGCCCTGCACTGGACCCTCTCCAGTGTGTTCATGTCTTTTGCACCGAGGAGCCCAGAACTGCACCCAGGACTTCAGGCACAGCCTCGCCAGAGCTGAGTACGGAAGAAGGATCACCTCTGCATCTGCTGGCCTTGTTATGCCAAATGGTGTCCAGGATACCACTGGCCATCTTTGCAGCAAGGGCACGTTCCTGGGTCTTATTTAACCTGGAGTCCATTAGGACTCCCAGGTGCTTTACTGCCAAGCTGCTTCCAGCTGGGGGGCCCTCACATGTACTGGTGTCTGGGGTTGTTCCTTCCCAAGTGCAGGACTATGTACTTTGCCCTGATGAATTTCATGAGGTAATTTCACAGCTCCTCAGCTGTGGTTTATGAAGACTTCTCAGCATCTGAACAAAGGGTTCACATTCTCTTATGGTGTGTTTAACAAGGGGACTTTGCATGGATATAGACCCATCTACAGCTTTCTACTTAGGCTACCCTAAAAATGACGCCGAGGAAGCAGGGAGATGTAAATAGCTTGGTGTTATAATATTTACAGAGTAAAACTATCAGCCTGGAAGTGGCATAAGGACTTTTTCTGGAGGCTTTTACTAAGGTACTAGTTAATCTCAGGAAGTGAACACCATATCCCAAAGTGTTAGTGGCCATAAACTTCTCCTCTGACATGATAGAGTCAACATCCTTGGCTACATTTATGGCTGTAAATTAAACAGGGAAAAGCCTCAAGTCCTGGCACATGCTTATTACCAAGACTACTGTCTGGTAGAAACTAACTTTCCTAGATAATGTCTGGGTGCAGGCCAGGGACTGTTCCCAATAGGCAGTACTGACAAAGCTATACTGTTATCTGAGAAGAGAGATTTAACTGTATGGGAGGAAGCCATTCTGTGCCAGTTAGCCCTAGGGCCAGAAAACCTGACCTGGTTTCGTTTAGCATTACAGACAGAATACTTTGACGGGAGGCAAGAGGAGGGTAAGGCAAAGTGCAGGGAACACAGTTGATCCGTGGGTGTAGCAGGAGGTATCATACTGTGTGTTCTCAACAGAAAGGTTGAGATCTACATGTGCAGATAATATTTATTCTCAAATGATCCAGTAATGCACAGATCCAGTCCTTATGATTACTTAAGAATGATCTCAGATCCTAGAGGGCGTTTCTTTAAAAGATCCCTGCTTAGTTTGGAAAGCCTGACAACATGAGGATGTCTTCCAACTTCTTAAAGCAGAAGGGGATCATCTGTTTTGTATGTACATGGAGAGCAGAACAACGAGTAATGGGCTTAAATTCTCTCAAGAGATTCAGCCAGACTAGAAAATCTTTGTAATGGTAATGAGAGCAAGAAGCTAGAATAGGCTGCTCAGGGAGTTGAGGGAGGATTTGTGGCAGTAAGGCTGTGAGAATGACTGTGTCATAGGGGGTCCTGCAAGTCTCTATTTTGTTGGGGTTTTTTTGTTTGTGGGTCTTTACAGATGTCTGTAGTGGTAATTTTTAAGATTTGTTGTAAAAATGTTGGTTGCAAGGGAGCATCAAATTCCTCCTGCTGTTGTTGCTTGAAAACTGCATCTTAACAATGCAGTGCCTGCTACCTAAGGTACAGTTCTGTAGCCTGAGAAGCCTCCATCCAGTACCTCACCATCCAGCAGCTGTGTGAGGACAAACCTAATTTTACAGCTAGAGTATATATACAAGCTGCTGTCTATACCATGCATCCACAGTGCTCCATTTTAGGCCCTGAGCTCTTCAGCATCTTTTTATAAATGACTTGGATATGGGACTGGAAGGGATACTAGGCAAGTTCACAGACAATAAAAAAGTGGGATGAACCTAGAGGGCAGGGAGACCCTGCAGAGAGACCTCAACAATTACAGGAGTTGGCAATCACCAACCATATAAAGTACAACACGGGAAAGTGCTGAATTCTGCACCTGTCTTCGGGCAACCCTGAATGTACAGACAGACTGGGAATGAGAGGCTGGAAAACAGCGCTGTGGAAAGGGACCTGGGGGTCCTGCTCAGTGGCAAGTTGAATCTGAGTCAGCAGTGCCCTGGCAGCCAGGAGGGCCAAGCGTGTCCTGGGGAGCATCAGGCACAGCATCGCCAGCTGGGCAAGGGAGGGGATTGTCCCCTCTGCTCTGCACTGGGGCAGCCTCACCTCGAGTGCTGGGGGCAGGTTTGGGTGCCCCAATATATGAAAGATATAAAATTAGTGGAGAGTGTCCAAAGGAGGGCAACAAGGATGGTGAAGGGCCTTGAGGGGAAGCCGTATGAGGAGCAGCTGAGGTCACTTGGTCTGTTCAGCCTGGAGAAGAGGAGCCTGGGGGGAGACCTCACTGCAGTTACAACTTCCTCATGAGGGGAAGAGGAGGGGCAGACACTGATCTTTTCTCTATGGTGACCAGTGTCAGCATCCAAGGGAATGGCCTGAAGTTGTGTCAGGGGAGGTTTAGGTCGGATGTTAGACAAAGGTTCTTCACCCAGAGGATGGTTGGGCACTGGCACAGGCTCCCCAGGGAAGTGGCCACAGCACCAAGCCTGACAGAGTTCAAGCAGTGTTTGGACAATACTCTTGGGCACATGGTGTGAGTCTTGGTGATAGCCTGTACTCCTGAGGGCCAGGAGTTGGACTCAAAGATCTTTGTGGGTCCTTCCAACTCAGTTATTCTGTGATTCTGTGATTTCTTTAATGGAGATAGGCTCTCTTCAATTCTGCTTTACTTCCCTCAAGTTGAAGCCCTGCATAAGAAGAGTGGTTAACGTCATTGACAAGGGCAAAGAAGAGGGGCAAAACAAATAAAATTTGTGTCATTTGTTTTCTACATTTACACATTTCTTTCTCTAATTCGATTGTATTTTTTTCCACTGCTGACCACTGATGTATCTTCTGGTTTTTGAGAGTTATTTTCTGTTTTCTTTAGGAAGTCACAATTCTCATGCAGAGGGCAGGACCTCTCAGGGTAGGCATTAACTATTATAATGTCAGTGTATTTCTAGAAAGTCATTTGTGTTACTGATCATAGCCCAAAAGCAGTTTCCAGAATGTTTATATTAGATTTAGTGTCTTTCCATATTAAATATCTCAGTTTTTACTAAGAAATAATGAGGTTAAAAATTCACTATCACAACAGGCAGGTTCCTATCACTTCCACGGCACTCTGTGGTATTAAAATGATAATAACTGCATTTTATGAATTAATTCAGCTCATGTGGCAGGGGACAGTGACTGGCTTTGCCAGAGCTCTAGAGCAACAACTTTGCCTTTGTCCTTCAATGTTGTTAGCCTCCTCATTTACTTCCTTTAAATTGAGGAAATAATCAATAATACCAGCTGCAGCTGTTTCTGTCCCTTTGTCTGCCAGCCAATCAGTTTCAATTGCAAAATCAAAATCACAAAGAAGCCTGCAGTCATGGAATTAGTGAAACCCAGAGACTTATGACATAATACAGTCTCTAAGCTTTTAAAACTAGAAATTCTGCAATGAGAGCTAGGTAAGTCCTTTTACCTCTCTGCCTTCTTTCTCTCTTCATGCAAATACACATACAGAAATACACATACCCAAATCTACATGTTTTTGCTCTATCAGACTAATGTACATAATATTTGAAAGTTTGTTTGGGTGGGCTTTTTTTGCTTTCTTTTATTGTTTCTTGTTTATTTGTTTTATTTTTTACAAATTCAAAAAGATACCTGCAGAGGTAGGTGATATATGAAGAGGAAGCATTTGGATATTGGACTTCCAAATGAAAACTTCCAAAGCAGAGTTGCATGACAGGATTTGTATGCTAGACTGTTCTAGAATCAAGTCACTGTAACTTAAACCATAAATGCATACAGATACACTTATCCATCTGTTCTGGTCAGACACAAATAGTTCTTAGTGCCAAATTCTGTACCCCCACTAGTAAATATGCTAACCTGGGAACACTTACTTTCTTTTAATACATTCAACTTAATTTTTGAGACTTGGGGGTTTTTTCTTTCTAGTGTTGTGCTGCTCACCTGGAAGTTGAAACTCTATACTTATGAGCATAGTCATAAAAAGGACTGCTTCCTGGTTATAATACTACAAAACAGGTTTTTGTGGAGGTTCCCAGAACTGTAGTAGAGGCAAAGAGTAAGCCGGGATTCCCTCGCTGTTAAGGTGTGGTCAAGTTCAGCAGACTGAATGAGAAGTAAATTGCTGGCTTTTATGTCTTCATTAAAATAGTTTCATAAGAGGGAATGGGCTCATTCCCTTTGTGCTCAATATAAATTTTCTTCCATTTCATGTGTTTCTGAAAGTAAATCAGTCTGAATTTCGCTTTCTAAAATTAAAAACTTGATTCATAATTAGGATAGTATTTTAAGGAACACATGACTAGCATTCCCAAATCCAAGAAATTCAAATTGCATGCCTTATTGTTCCTCTACCAGAGCTCACAAAACAGCTTTTATGGTCATTTATTACATACTTCTCTGACAGAGATAACAGAGAAATCTGTGCTAAAATAGCCCCTCTGAATGCACTCCTGTCTCCTGGCAGTGCTCTGTAATGGTACTCAGGAAACTCAGATCTGCAGCAGGTGGGAAGCCACGAATCCCACCAGTGCCTGTACAAAGTTAAACCACATGAACTTTGGTGTTTTATGAATTTCTATTGAGAAGGTAGATATTTATTCATAAACACAGAGATAGAAGATGAAATGGCAATATTCAGCTCTTTTTGAAAATTATTTTCAGACCTCTGAAAGTGAAAATACAGTGACTTTTTTCCAAGTAGATCGAACAGTATTCACAACTGTTATTGCTGATGAGTGTTGCAGTACATTTATAAACTGTGAGTTTATTTTTGACTGATACTGTCAGTTTTAGTGGTTTGTTCTTTGCTGAAATCCTTGCTTGTTCTTACTGCAGCGTGGTTGCATATGTTAGAAGCTATCTAAAATCTAATACTATGTGAAGGTTTGTGATATTATTCACTAATGATTCACTTAATTTTTATTCAAATATTGAAGTTGGAAATCCTCAATATAAAGGCCAAGTGGTCCTGAATGCTAGTGTTGGGTGAAAAATGGCTTAGGAAAAATGAACCTAAGTAGCTACTTTTTTTTTTTTTTTTTTTTTTTTAATTTAAATTGTGTTCCCTTAATATAAATAAGTTTTCAGGAAAAGATATCTTTCTTTAGGGGCATAAGAGGAATGAAAATATAATTATAAATTAAATATTATCAAATAATCTATTGATAACTTTATAGAAATTATAACACTATATTATGAGGGCTAGAGAATTGAGGGAAAGTATTTCAAGTATTAAATTTCAATAAATGTCAAGAAGAACAATTTCCATAACATTTCCAAAAAAGTGTGAGCTACCAAAAATATTTTTGTGTAGCAAAGGTATGAATAAAAGCGGTGTGAATCCTGTGAAATAGAAAAATTACATAATCTAGAAATTTGAGGGTTACTGTCACTTGTGTGGTTATCAGTATCTAAGCCTTTTAGCCTTTTGTATACTATTCCTTGAGAAACACCATTACCCTATCTTATCAATGTATTGTAGGTGGAATTT
>NW_008237226.1:8859557-8898385 GCF_000691975.1 Corvus brachyrhynchos | reverse complement strand
GAGTCTATGGACTGTAGGTGTTTTCAGCAAAGTGCTGTATTCTGTGTGGGGATAGTCTTAGAGAGCAACAGAGATGCTCTCGTCATTGTCAGAGTACTCTGCTTTATCCATCACTGATGTTCCTGTTACTTTGTCTGCTGCAGCACTAACAAACAGGTTCTTTTCATATTTCCAAAGGCATCATCTACTCTGACTGGAAATGTGTCTTTTACCAGGAGTATAATCTTTGTTTATGTTACAGATTTTTAACACTTTATCACTCTTTTGGAATTTGACTAATGTTGGAGATTTGTGTTTTAAAGTGGTAAAGATAACAACATGCCATATGTCATTCTTGTTGTTTGGAGAGGTTTTTTTTGTCTGTTTGTTGAGTTATATGTATCTGATTTGTGCAGACATTTCAAAAAGTGATACAGTAAAAATGGAGATTTCATCTTTTTAGTTTGGGTAGAATAGAAACTAATAAAAATTATAACCACTGTGGAGCAAATGCACAGTTCCAGACCAAAACCACACATGACCCAACTAAGTTTGGTTAGTTGAGCTAGCAAAGCAATAGCTGAGTTAAATCTGAGCCAGCTTTCTCTCTTAATGTGTACAAATCCTATACTTAGTGTAGCCAAAATTCTGGGAACTCAAGGTTCTTTAATCCCCCATAACGTTTGCTAAACAACCCCTTGTAAGTTTGATTTTTCCCTGGGGGAGAAGAGGAGGAGGGGAGCACTCGCATATATATGCACAATCTAATTCTACAATTGCAAATGCAAGCTTACTTAAGCAAATCAGGAAGGGAGATCTGGCATGTTGATTATTTTAATTGAATTGTTTCCCCAGATCAGTCAAGAGATCAGAGCTTGTTTATTTCTTTTTCTGAAATGGTTTTCTTTATGCAAGCAAAGTATGAGTATTTATGCTTTTACTTCTTCTCTGTCCCTCTTTTACATTACTTTTCTT
Source organism: Corvus brachyrhynchos (assembly GCF_000691975.1). Taxonomy (NCBI): domain Eukaryota; kingdom Metazoa; phylum Chordata; class Aves; order Passeriformes; family Corvidae; genus Corvus; species Corvus brachyrhynchos. The sequence continues at coordinate 8,897,431 of NW_008237226.1, read as the reverse complement.
AGGAGGGGAAAATTCCTCCAGTTCTTTCCCCTGTGAAACTATATACTGCAAAAGCTTCCTTTGACTAGGTTTCCATCCCTGTAAAATGTCTGTTCCCTAAAAGGAGAGGTCTGTACACTGTAGTTTGGAAATGTATTTCTGTGGGTCTTATTGATTTTATTTATTTATTTCTTGTAGGTATTTTATGTATGGATTTACACATAGTTTTTTTTTGTCTAAACACATGATGCAGATCAATTTGGGGAGAGAAAAATTTGATGCTAACATAGCATGTACTGAGATAGAACTTTAGTTCTATCAAAGCACAGTATTAGTAAACAGTACATATTATACGCAGGAGCAGCATAAAACACGTCATTTCTATGTTACTGCTTTGAAATTGCATAAAAAATGGTTTGCTTCCTATCACCATTAGATACTGTTTTCCAGCATGGTTCTTTGTGTCCCTTGGATCAATATAATTTATTGTTTTCATTCAGTATTTGCTGAAGGTGTGGGCTTGTTTCCAGCATGAGATGAAGCGTTCCTTCAGATCAGTAGACTATTATACTGTCACTGTTACAGAACAATTCAGTGTTTTCATCACTCTACCACAAGTTCATAATCTAGCTAAAGAAATTCCCTAGGCCAAAACATGACATTTAGGAGTTTCAAGGACAAACAACATATTTTAAATCACGTCTTGGTGCTCAATTTGTAAAAATGTAAACTTTGATAATTTAATTGCATTTCATTTAGGAACTGTTTAATTTTCAAGATAAATTTTGACTTTCAAGAAGTTAGGTGTAACACTTCACTGTGCATCATGGGGTTTGGTAAGATTGGCAGGAGAAAGTAGTCCAATCAGTTCTGTGGAATCAATTTTAATATCAAAATATTAGTATTGATTAATAGATGGGATCCCATGAATCTAAATACAGCTTAACCTGTGATTGAAGTGCCTAAAAATCCATCTAAACCACAGAGAAAGGTCCAGTACTTTTAATTTCTAGTGCTGTGTAAACCTTGCAGGCAATGAAATGCATTGGGCACTGCTCAGTTGCCTGAAACTACCTGCTTGCTTGGATACTGATAACAGCTGTGACTTCTTGCATTAATCTGGGGAGATGGGTGTGTATTTTCTAGCTCAAGCTCTGTTGTGACTCAGTTCAGACAGGGAGATACCCAAGTGCCATACTAGTCAGGAGCACAGATAACTTACTGGTCCTTTACCTTTTCACTACGGACTGCTGGTTAGGGGCCTCATCCAGGAAAGGTGTCTGGGTACTCCACTCTCACATGCTGATCCATGTTTCTTGTTTTCAGGAATACTTTTTCTTGCTTTCCTTATAACCCCATGAACATTTTTGTTCTTCTTACACATTGATGGTCCTCCAACATGCTGTGAAAACTGGTAGGTACTCTTCTGTATGGCTTAAACCCTAAGAGTATCACCTACTACCAGGAGCTAAGCAGTCAGTACTGCTGCTGTGGCTATAATTCTCTTTCCTAATAAAAGACAACCTTGGTCCATCAGTTCCCACCTTGTAATATGGTTAAAGAATCAGATCCTAAATGGAAGGGAGTGTTTAACACTCTCTTCTTCCCTATACAGCCAATGAAGAGAGACTTAATGGAGGTAGGCCTCTCTCATGATGAGACAGGGAGCTTGGGTATGTGTCTGTAGAAGAGTTGGATACACTCACCTCCTTCTACTTCAGTGTCCCCTGAACAGAGGTGCTAGCATTTACATGCAGTAGATTGCAATAGTGAATAAACCAGTAAACTAGTAAAAAATTAAAATATACTTCATTTTAAAGGGAGATACTCTGACATTAAAAGAATCATCATGCCAGTATCCAGTAAGCAGTGTTACTAAGAGGTGGCAGGACATGGAAAATGGCATAGAATGAATGATACAATAATAAAGGCACAACAGATGGCAGTTCTGGTACTAAGAGTACCAGCATGGTTCTCCATAAGCTGAGATAATGAAGGAATTAAGAAGAAATAAGAAAAAAAGGAAAAGGCTAGTAAATACATGTTACGGATTCTGCTAATCGGAGATACTTGGCCAGAAAATGCTTACGCTTTCCAGAAGAAGTGAAAAGTGATGATATAAGAAATCTGAACTAACTAGTAGATGAAAAACAAGGCTGATGTATGCTTTACCATAGGAGATGGTCGTTGACAGTAAGTGTCTGGGTTGGGAGAAGTTGTTTTTTTCCTTCTGAATCTTTTTAGCCTGTTGTTTGCTGCATAACTTATGGCTAGAGCCTCATGTCTGGTACTTAAGAAAGTATTGGTGCTCTTCAGTTTGTTTCCCTTGTTAGTAATTTGTGGGTGTAAAAGGAGAAGGGAAGGGGAGAGCGAGTGCTCCAAATTCCTTCATTTGTTCATAAATGTGACTGTACCTGCTAAACAGGAATAACCACTTTCCTCTGTTAGATGGGATAACCATGCATCTGCATCGATTCAGTATGTTTTGGTACTCCCCAAGAAGAAGCAGGGAACCTGCAGTTTTTTGGAAATACTCATCAAGATTTGTTTTGAGGGATTTGCAGGGATTTTTTTCTTCTCCTTCCTCACTCTGTCTTCAGGATTATTTTCTTTTTCAGTACGTAAACATAGAAGAAAGTTAACACGTAATGAAAATCATTTAAAATGAGTGATATTGAAATAAGAGAATACCTAAAGACCCCTAAATATGTACCTAAATCAGCAGGGACAGATGATGTTCAGTCAAGGGTTCTTAAACAACTGTCAGAATAGATTGTGGAGCCACTTGCCATGATTCTGACAAGGCATTAGAACAGGTGATGTACCAGAGGTCTGAAGAAGAGCAAATGGTTTGCCAATTAGTTGTAAACTGGCAGATTGGACCACCTGGTCCAGCTGTATCTGAAATGTATTTCCCTTAAAGTTTTCCTCCCAGATCTTTATTCCTAGGCTACTGGGTTCACAGTTTGCAACAAAGAAAAATAACTGAAGATTTTTATATAACACAGAAAAGGAAACACTACACAAACAAAAACAAGCCCCACAAGCCTGATTTGGTCTTTAAACCTGGTTGTATAGTTGCTACTTGTGAAGCTTGCTCTTTTCAGGTACTTTTCTTTTTCATTTTCAAAGGATCTTTTTATACCTTTTCTAACTTATTTGTGGGCCGCAGCTGTGCTTTCAGCACAGAATCAATTTGGAGAGATTTAAAAATATAAATGTCTGAAAGGATACTAATATCAATGATCACTTTTGGCCATCACCCAAAAGTAAAAAACTAAATAAAATGCCTTCAGTTTTTAAGTAAGAAGTACGGATAACATTATTATTACTATTATTGTCCATTTCCAAATTTGTAGTTTATTTCCACAAGCAAGTGTTAACACCCATAATTTCAGGTCTTAAGCTGGAGTATCTTTCTTACACCAAAAGTGGATTTAGGTTGTAGCAGTCCCAGTTTAGTAAAAACTGAGAAGAATAGTTAGATAAAGACATATTATGACATATTTAATGTTAAAATTTTATAAACATTAAAGTGTCTGTCTAATAATTCTTAGAGGGTTTTTTCCCCTTGGTTAAGACTGTTTTACATACTTCTAAAAGATATGTTTAGTTTGGTATAGAAAAAAATAGTGTTGGGATGGAAAAAAATTGTATCAAGCCAAACACAATCTGTAGACTCATCAGCTTTTGTTGCATAGTTTGAAAGTAAAAATTCAACATTGGTCTGACATCCTTCCATATCTATTCAAATATATATTTTCGAGTGAAAGATCAAGGTTTCTGTTTATCTGTGAAGGCCAAAAAATATTGCGACAAACAACTAAATGGACTTTAATTTCTTATCACCATCCATACAAGAAAGTATATGGAGAAGTATATAAATGTTAGTTTGTATGAGTGCTAATGGAATATAGGGGGATTTTTTATTTCTAATTTTTTTAATTACAGAAGTTGTCATTTTGCATGCTTTGTGGATGGCAAAAAGCCATTAAAAAAAAAGCCTGGATGTCTGAGCAGCTGATGTTTGTAGCAAGAGGAAGAGCAAGGACAGGCTTAATTCTGCAACCAGTGTTCACATTGAGTAACATCTGTTCATGTGAATAGTCCTATTGAGCTGCAGGCACACTCACAAGCTCAGAGAAAAGCCATGCTACTGTGTACAAGTGGCTTTATGATGGTCAGCATAGAAAGAGATCACTGGCATTGTTCAAATGAGCAAGAGCTAGTCAGCTTGAAAACGATGTGAAGCCTGGATGCCCAATTAACAACTGAGTTTCAGGGCTTTCCATTACACTGTGAATTTCCTTCATAACTGTCCTCATTCATGCCTATTAAAACCCCCGTGAGTGAACAGTAAGCTGACATTTGCAAGAAGGCTGAGTGACTGACCTGAAGAGAGGAACACTTCAAGTTAGCTGAGGAAAACACAAAGTAAATCATCAGTCTGCGCTGGGGTGGAATTTGGAATTTCTGCTGAACTGGAAAGGCAGCACTGCTCAGTGACAGGGCCTAGTACACACACTCTCTTTGCCAGACCTCCCCTGGGAGCCAGCAGAGCAATGCAAAGTGGGTAGTTTACATCTTAATCTCATAGATTAATAGTAGCAATTATTCTTTTTTTTTAATTGTCTCCTCTTGCTTATTACTTATGTATATTCCAGTACCTCCTAAGGAGCCTAATCAGATAGTGCAGTTACAGGGAACAAACAAAAAAAGCAGTCCATGCCCTGAAGAGCTTGCAATATGCTCAGTGTTTTGTTGGTGATCATGACTGATCATTGATTTCACATGTGAAACCAGAGTCTGCAAATTTTGTGAGAAGGTATATAAATTAAGATTTTCCCATTCCCACAAGATCCAGAAGAATGCAGACATATATCAACTCTAAATAGCTCTTTTAATTCAATAGGTACAATTCGACCAGGGTTGTAAATGAGATATGGTGGCTTTATATAGTTGCATAGCAGTTTTTCATATAGTTAAATAGCAGTTATATGGGTGAGTGGAATGAAATTTGAAATCCCTGTCTTTTCTCTGTCTTTGTCACTCTGTGATTAATATATAGATAAAAATAAAATGAAAGTGTTTAAGCAATAATTTCTTACAGAACTCATCTGATATTGCATCGGTTTAGGAAGTTAAGATACCAAACACATGGTGGCTGTTTTATTCCCACAGAACTGGCAGGCTTTGGAGCAGATCCCAAGTAAAGATCTATACTTCATATTATTAGCAGTAGTCATGACTCCTATGATACAACGTCAAAATGTGGTCCTAGTTTGTGAAATACGAAAAGCAGTCTGTCTCAGCCTTTGCAGCTGAAATACTGCAACAGGAGAATCTCTAGTGGGGGCTCAGCAAAATGTATTTTCAGTTTGATAAAGCTTCTGTTAAATTTTTAAACAACAGCTTTTGCCAATTAAAAGACTAAAATTTAATTGAAAAGAAATTACAATTAGTGGAATTAGATAAACATAAAATTTATATAAAAATTTTATTGTACACGAATGTGGAAAATTCTCTAAATTTACTCTGTTTTTATGTTTTATGTACAATGAACATAAAAAGTCAGTTAAAAGAATAATAAAGGCTACAGAGTTAGAACTCAAAATATAGAAAGGGCCAATATTCAGACAGTCTAACCTTAATTTAGTCCTCTTGTGAAGGCCACAGTTTTCTGGACTTCATATAGTGTTGTACATTTTATTTTCCATGGTAAGTGCCATGAACTTCAGTGTGTATACTGTGCTTTGATAATATAAAGAACTGTTTAAGCACTGGGAATTAGCATTGGCAATGTCATATTCCAGGATATTTTGGAAGAAAACATATGATGGAGAAAAAATATCTCAAAACTTAGCCATTAACTCTGTTGTCCCTCACTGCTTTCCTTTTATCTTCCTCTTTGTTTTTGTTTGTTTTTCATGCTATAGCCAAAATAGCATTGATTAATTTTATTTTATTCTGAGAGGATACTTTTTCCCTTTATTCAATAGATTTAGGACTGGGTCCAGTTCTCATTATATCTGAATATGGGTTGAGTCAAACTTTTGTTGAACTTTCTCTATGCTTGCTATTGAGAGAACACTTGTTTTTAGAGTTTGATTTTGTTTGATTTTTTCCTTGCATAAATGAGGATGAGGAATCTTGGGGTTTTTTCATATGTTAACTGTATAAGGATGTTTCTGCTCTTGCTTGTTTATTATTTTGTGTATCTGTTGAATTACACAATATGTTTCTATTAATTAAAATAGAGTACCTGGAATGTTCAATTGGTACTAGGTTTTGCAACAGCTTGGGGATTTTTACAAATTCAAAAATAAATAAAATAAAAATAACACCAGCCCCTGAATTTTAAGCTCAGATTGACTTGGCAGTTCCCTTTATATTAATTGTATACATACCAGTTTCTTGCAAGTAGTCAAAACACTAATGTTTTTACTTGTACTTACAAATGAACATTGACAGAATTTACAAGAAGCTGATAACTGCCATACTGTTACAGGTGTTTCAGCTTCTGCAGTAAGAACTCAAACAAGATTTTCAAAAACACTGTTATTTTTAGCATTTTGTAACTCTAGTGACCATTATCGAGTAAAGGCCGTGAGAAATTAGATATCTTAAAAGTAGCAAATGGCAGCATTTACAGTTATTAAATAAAGGTTTGATTCATGTGGGCTGATGGCACAATTACAGCATGTTTAACCCAACTCTTGAAATATGATTAACATAAGCTGATATTGTAGTTAAATATTTAGGTGATGCATATGACATTTTTTTCTCCTGGATTCCTGATTTTGTTGTCATTTTCTGGAAATGTCACAAATTTTATCACACACACCTATAAACCTGGATGAACTCACTTTTCCTTTAATTTCTCCTACTCATATATGGGAGGATTAAAATTATGTTAAATTTTTCATAAGTCTAATATCAATAAATGAATATTTAATGAAAGACAAAGCAGGCATACAGAATAAACTGGTTTCAGCAGCTGTGAACATGTTTTCATTTAGTGCATGCCATACTTACCTTGGATTCTTGGCTCAAAGAAATTAGATTTGTTACAAAAAAAGGACTATGAGTACTAATGCTTTAAACAGAAGTCTTTTTTTCTATATAATCCATCAGTTGTGAGATCTTCTTTCACAACCCCTAAAGCATTGTTCCTTTCCATTTTAGTCAGCCAAAGCAGCTGGGTCTTTATAGTTGCAAAATGTTTGCTCATGACCAACTGCTGTTTTGTACACCGCTTTCCATCACTAACAAATATTTTATTTTTCGCTGTTACTCCATGCTTGTCATAACTTGTCGAGGAGCAATGTAGTAACATATATCCAATTAATCAATGACTTCTCAGTCTCTTCTGACCTGATTCCTCCCATGATGTACGCCTAGGGAGGTGTGCACTCTGCAGAAGCTCCCCCAGACTAGTGAAAGGGTCTGTGTGGGCACAGAAATACATCTGTAGGACTCCAGCAATAGGATGATCTCCTCAGATCTTAAAACATTTGTGGTAGTAGATAGAAAGTAATTGGCTGGCCAGAATTATTCTGAAGCCATTTTGAAGTGTGATTAGATATCTTATGACAGTGACATCTGATCCACTTTTGAAATGGCTCCTGAATACCCGCAGCCATTTGGTTTATTATAAGATAACCACGTCAGCCATATGGTTTGTAATCTGTTGCTGCAGATCCATCAGGACCCTCAGGCTGTGATCTCATCCTCAGGGCAATGATTCTTATGAGTCTGTGGTGTTACCCTTGTCTAACAGTAGTAGCAATAATAATGATAATAATGTATACAAGAAATACAAATCAAGCATATGGACATATGCATCTGATACTTTGTGACTGTGGAAGCTCATCAGGCTCATGACAGCTTAACACTAAATGCGAGACTGCTTGGGAGCCCCAGGTCCTCTAGGCAGACAGAAAGTCACAGCACAGCATCAGAGCTCAGAAATTCAATAAAGTGAGTTTTGCTAATGTATAATAGTCCTTATTTATGAAAGATATTTTAAAGTAACCATCCAATTATTTCATTTATTTAGAATTGCAACATGCTTTTGCCAGATGGTGTTTCATATCAGGTCAAAAAATAATGAAGGAATTTGGCGTTAGAACTGAAGTAACAAGAAAAGATGAGTGACTAGGGATTGCAAATTCATTATAGCTTTTTCATTTTTCTCTTTTTTTTCACATCAAGCTTTTGTAGTTTTTTCTGCATCTTTTTCCTGTGGATTTATTTGTATTTATTGCATTTTTGTCACACCTTATTAGAAGTTAGGAAAGATCATTTACAATGTGGTGAAAAAAACTCTCAATTCCCAGGGAAGTGTAGACTTAAATAATTTGTCCTTTCCTTTTTTAGATTATTTATTAGACATGTTCAAAGGGTTTTAACAGTGGCTGGGGATGGAAGGAGGTGATTTGGAATTGCCAAGAGAAAGAAACAGTTTTTTGAAGAAATTCCTTCAAAGCTCATTATGTCCTGTTTTACTATTGGCGATGTTTTGTTCTTGTCTTGAATGGGAATGTAGGGCTTGTTATGCTGGACAAATAAAACCTTGAGAGCTGTGTTTCAGATTCATTAATAGTGCAGCACAACATGAGTAGATTCTTCCAGAATACAAGCACTATGCTTATTTTTTTTTTCTTTTTTTTTTTTCCTCCCCCCCCCCCCCCCCCCCCACGTCTTTACAATTCTTTCTTGGGAGCAGTTTCAAATTTTGTTGGTGTCATGGTAAAGGTGAATGGGCCATTGACTTCCACCTGAACTAACATTGCAACTGGTAGTTTTTATAGGTTTTCAGCTTTAAAAACAATTGATTCCTGAAATCTTTGCCTAATTAAGAAATAAAAGATTGAGACTGAGCCACTTAGTACAGTAGGTCATGGTCTCAATGGACTCTGGTGGGATCTCAAAAATTTCAAGGATTGTTAGATTTGGGCTTAAAAGAATACATCACAAGTAACTAGTTTTGCATTTCCTAGCATTTCAATCAGCTGTCTCATTTGTTCATTTCAAGTCTTCTACCAAATATTATCAATATTTGTATAAATCAGGTATGTCACCTGAAATAAAAATTTTCATACTGTTTTGAGAACTGGTTTTAAAAAGTGACTTTACATGAAAATCTAGAATTTCCCAGAAGAATGGATGTTGAAACGTGAAGTTTCAATCCAACTTTAGTATTTTAGAGAGGAAAAGCTTTTTCTGCAGGCATTTGATCAACTTTAAATAGATCAAAGGTAAAGTTCTTCCTTTAATGGTTCTTTCTTTCCTGGGGAAAAATGCTCAGTTTCCTCAACCAAACATTTAGAAATTACTAGTGACTCTGGCTTTATGCTTCTATGAAAAGCAAGACTGAAAAAAAAAAGAAAATCTGTGGCTAAGATCCAGGAATTGAAGGACTGAAACCTGTCTTTTGCTATGCTAGAATCTAAAGCCAGATGTATAATACAAATACTCTAGTGGAATATGGAGGGAAAAGAAGAGATAATCTGATATATACAGATGCTAACAGTCAAAATCACTCAAGCTGTACTGAAATATCCTTTGCACCTGGCACTGGAGGTGTTAGCCATGCCAGTTCAGTTCCCCAACACAGATGTTCTTGTTGTACCACTTCTTAGTGTAACATTTAGGTTTCTGTTTAGCTCGGCATAGCACACATAAATACTGTACTCCAAAGGCCACCCATTTATTAGTGCACCTGCATCTTCTGCTTTCTTTAATTCCCTCAGTATATTGCGTTCTCCTTGTGCTGCTGATCCTAATGCAAAGTAGTGTTATGGAAAAGAAAATTAAGCTAACATTACAATGTATGAATTATATTAATGTGTGATTGATTTTGAAAAATATTTTTCATCATATTATAGGTGTAAGGCTGAATTTTCAGATGCTAGAAATATGTAAATGGGAACTTGCTTGTTGTATGCAACCTTATTTATATTGCTTTGTAATTAACATTCTGAAAGCATGTGCCATAAAGTAGTTACCATAGCAATAGGCCTGTATAAACAGAGCACCTAACAGTCATGCTTGAAACATGCATGTAGTCCTTTGGATATTACTGAATATTCATACTCAAATGGTTTATTGGGCAGATACCAACATTAAGGTCCTTTAAAAATTTGTCTCAGAGACAACACTGATCTCCTTTTCTGTTTCTCATGTACTTTCTCTTACCCTTCATAATTCAGAAAAAAAGTAAGAGTGAAAAAAGACAATCAAAATAAGATGAGAATAATTTTGTTAGTTTTATAGGTCTCCTATTTTGCATTAAAATCCTTGAAAATATATTTTTTTACCATGTCCAATCCCTCTAAAGATAAATTCAGTAAGGCTTCACATTTCAGTATACCTTTTCAGCACAGGATTGTTGGAGGTTAGCTCTGGGCAAGGACTGTGCTTCTGTATTTCTCAGATACCTGAAACATCATGAATGGTGTTGCAACTGAATAGTGTGTGCTCAGATCATTTTTTTAGTGAAACATTGTGGCTTCCCTTTTGTGGCAGAATAAAGTAAAAAATAAATTGTAACCAATCTGATTTTGCTTGTAAGTAGTCTTTTGTTGTTTGGAATGAGATAAAGTTTGGGTTTTTTTCTGTGAGATACTGTTAAGGACTAGATCACTAAAAATAATTTGAGTCTTGCTACTGTGATGCTTGTGGCTGGCTTTGGTCCTATTGTCCTTGAGAAGAATTTGGAACTGTTCTGTACTTGATCATAGATACGGAAATACCTTTTCTTCCTATACGTGTTGTAAGTAACTGCTGAGAAAAGATATTGAAAAATACCTTTATGTCAGTCATTAATACTTAAAATATTGAAAGGTATAATAAGAAATTTATTTTTGCTTTCTTTGTGGTCCTTTGAAATGTCATTCCATGTAACGCCCACCAAAGACATTTTCTTGCAGCACTACTAGAGGTAACTTTCCCATTGCCTTTCTCCAATTACAAAGGTTTCAGTGTATCCCAGATGTGTCTTCTTGTAAACTAGTAACAGTATAAAAAATAATGAATATTTAGCAATGTGTGTAGTTCAGGTAGGAAGAAAAATAATGGCAATTCTCTGTATGTAACTAGATTAGATAGCAGAGACCAAATCCCACAATGACAACTAGTAAGAACAGAACAAATGCAAGGAAAAGCCCTGGGAAAATCTGCTCACATATTTGGAGCTCAGTCCTGGAGCTATCAAGCAAACTTGTTGCCCATCAAACAATGAGTAAATAGAGGGTGTGTCACTTCTTCAGGCCTTAACCTCTACAAAGAAGCCAACACATGGTAGTTTTGAGTGGTAGATTTAGCAGAATTCCTAAGTTGTCCAAGTGTGCTAACTTGTCTCCCAAAATTCCTCTTGGTGACAAGAGAGAAAAATATGCCTCTCCAGAAAACCAGACGTCTTAAATTCTTTCTCTGAATCACTGTCAGAAGAAAACTAGGCCTTTCTTCAATTCTCCATATATAACTTCTTAACACCGTTAGATTTCCTCTCAAGATACCATCCCTTTGTCTGCTTCTTCTGTTGCTCCTTTGTCAGGCTTGTTTGTCCTTGTCAGGCCCTTGTCCTTGCTCCTTGTCAGGCCCATTGGGAATGTCCTGGAAATCCTAGGCTGCCTCAGACAACACCAAATACATTTAGTTTAGTGGGAAACTAAATCAAAGCTTCTTTAACTTTGTGGACGGCAGGAAGTTTAGGAAGATTGTCTGATTGACTTGCGTGTTACAAATACATGCCCCAGGGCTCACTGGATTTGAGTTCATTCAGCTGTCTGATGCTCCTTCTGTACAAAGAGAAGGTCTGAACAATGTAATTGAAAGTGCTATCCAAAGTATGATTGTAGTATTTATTTAATTAAAATAACCCAGGTACAAAGAGTGAGGGCAAAGAAGCTCAGGAGGCAAACCAGCCACCGAAAACTTGGAGTATCAGCAAGCTCAATAGACTATATTGATGCTTTCACTGCTGTGTTTTCTTTTCTGTTAGTACCTGTCCAAACTACCTTGGACAACGTTACCATGCTGAAGGCTCTTCCCCACCTACATAATTTTGAATGCTTTAAGGCAGACATTTTACCCCATCATAAATGATGAGAAGTAATCTATGACACATCTCACTGATGTTCAGAATACTTTCCTGAGTTAGCGTCTTGGTTAACAAATAAATAAATAATGCTTTTGTTCAAACTGGTATCCACTCTGCATAGTGTGATCACCAAACACCATGGAATACTAGCATGGTAGAGGAAGAAAATGGAATTGGCTGTCATGAAGAGCAAGAAAAATGAAGATCATCTTTGGGGTTTTCTGAACTCCTGGACCAAAGTCAGTACCACCTTAATCAAAAGGAGTTTTAATACTCACATAAATGGAATGAGTATTTCTTTCTGGCAGATGATTAAAAACTATTTGGTGGATAAATATAGGAATAATGCTGTTAATAGAGTTTTCTGCCCTGCAGAAGAACATTTATACCCTGTTAGTACTAGTTCTCCTAGAAATGTACTAATCAAAGCTGGTTTTCATTGATCAGATTTCTACATTTCCATAAATATTACTGTATTTTTCTTTTCTAGTCTGTGGCATTTTTATAGGCTAATCAAATATCTAATATTACTAGGAGCCATTTAAAGTGAATGCCAGAACTACTAAGGAGTAATTTGAGAATTAGATCTATTTTTGTTAGTTGAAGTGATCTTGACTTGCTCGTATTGTATCGTACCTGATGCTCAGTAATACGATAGTACCAATACAAATAGGAAGATATCCGGTTTGAAGTTCTTAAATATCTGTTAAAAGTGGTGAGCAGTCCAAGCACATTAAAATTCCATTTTCCCCATACAAGTGTTTGCTGCAGATGACCCCCACTGATCTTAAATATATTTCTGTATCTGTAACTGAATAGAGGTTTTCCGTACAGCATGTTCTAATGGTACTCTGGCCTTTAGCCAACAAGGCACTGAATAAGGCTATTTTTAAAATACAGAAACTGGGAACAGCTGCAGCAATCAAATTTGATAAAAACAGAGAGGAACTTTGCTTTTTTTTTTTTTTTTTTTTTTTTTTTTTTACGGTTTGTCCAAGTTTAGACTCCTTTCATAGAACAGCTTTTGTTCTCTTGGATGAAGGGGGTATAAGAGTAACACAGTGAAATCCTTTTGAACAAATAACTTTTAAAAGAATACCGATTAAAATAATGGGGGGCTTTTTGGTGCAGCAGCATGTTCAGTGCAATTGTACCTCAAACGATTAACAGAAAAATTCCATTAAAAAAGAATACATTTTGTCTGCCAACCTTTACCATGAAAGACTTACACATAATGATCTCCCAAACTGGAAGATGAGATCTCTTGTTTCAAATTTTGAACATCTGAACACTGGTATTTGGGAGTAGTTTCTGAGTGGAAGTGATTTAATTTGAATGCTCTGGGGTGGGTTGGGCTTCCTGTTGTTGTGCTTTTTTTCCTTCTTTTACCATTATTCAAAAAAGTTTCATAAAGAACTTTCCTTCCCCCCCACTTAGCTGGGGAAAAAAGTTCACTTAAGGAAAAGTTTTACGAAGGCCTTCTGTGCACTTTAAAAAGTTTCATAAAATATTTCATTATAAGGACTGATTCTTCCTTGTTTGTCCTGCTGGTTTTTTGGGGGAAATTCGTCATTCTGTGATTAATGAGAATTGGGAGATGACTGTGTACACAGAAAAAAATCCCTTACACAGTAGTAGGCTGAGCTGTGTCTGTTAAATGATTCCATCTGAGGATAGGGCCTCTGTGCTAGACTGATGCAAGTATGATACTGAGTGAAATTCGCATTCTGCTGAAATCAGTACGAGTTATGCCACTAAACTCAGCAGAGAGAGGATTTATTGGTTGCATTCATTTTAAGTGACAAAACTAGCACTTTTGCATCTTACCCCATTATCCCATTAGGGCTATTAAGTACACCATCAATTCTGGTGCTGGAGCAAAAGTCTACTGAATTTCTCACATATGCTTAAATATGGGTAATGTATATAATTTGTGTATGTCCACAGAGGTATAAAATGTGTATGTATTTTTTTGTGGTTTTATGTATATAAAATACCTGCTTAATTTATTATCCCCATATCTGAGTATCTCTCCAGGGTGAGAATTACACCAGTGATATATCTTCCTTCATGCTAAGTGGAAGGTTAACTTCTTTTGTTTTGTTTTAAAATTAGGAAAACAAAATATGAAGACAAGAATAAAGGCTAGAGAATCAATACTGGCATGAAATAGATGTATGGATCCACCTGAGATTTTAATGTTTACAAGCAAACTCAGCAACACAAAATACTCAAAACTGGGTGACATACCATAAATATAGGACTTGATATATATCCTTGAAGTCAACATAAGAGGGATAACAGACTTTTGATAACAGAATGTTGACATTCAGGATTTACTGATTTTTTTCCTGTCTCTTCTCCAAACTTCACAGGTGATCTTGGCTAGGTCAGTTCTGAAAACTCTTGTACTTAACTTTATGTGATAGAAATAATATTATGACTCTTGCGGGTCTGCACACAATATATTCAGCTGAATATGAGAACAAATATTTTCCAGGACCTAAACATGTCTGTGTACAATTTTCACTTTGTAAAATGGACATAATAATATTATTTTTCCCTAATGCTTTGTCTGTTTTATTTGTCTATAAATTCTTGGATAGGAGAACTGTGTTTTGTATATGTCTGCGAATCAGTAACAAAACAAAGCATTGACATCATCTGGACCTTGAGATAAAACTCTGATATAAACAGTTATAACTATTGAGGCATATGTTACTTCAGGTAGCTTCTCTAAAGGAAGATATAACAAAACCCAGGATGTACAGATTGCAGAGGACATACTGATTTTTTTTTGCAACCAGGAATTTAGAAAAAGGTGTTCATTTAAAATCAGGAAAATATTGTGACAGTAAACACATTTGTAGCATTTTTTTACAACAGTCCCTATCACTGCATGTGGAAGCAACCTCACATTCCTGCATAATGGGTAACTGGAGATTTAATACATGCTGTGTTCTAGGAAGATACTGAAGCATTCATGTGGTGCAAAGCATTGAGCTTGGGAGTTTTTCAAGGATCCTCTGGCATCATACCAGCTTTCAAATTTTTATCCAGTATTTTAACTGGAACCAAAAAATTTCCAGTGTGATGATTACTAGGGTTTGATTACATTTAGTAAGCTATGGAGCCCCTTCTCTTCGAAGACAAACTGCTGCCAGAGACAGATTTACCACTGACCAGCAGTGTTTTTATGCAAATGTGCCTGAGTGAGTGCAGTAACCCCAAGTTATAATAGAGTCATTCAATCTCTTGCCAGGACAGCAATATTTATATATTGCAAAGATAAATTAGATATCAAAACCAGTTCCATTACAGAGGGAAAGTTCTCTATGTAAATCAGTTTTTCTAATCACACCATGTTTCTTCTTACCCACCCCCTACCCCATTTTGCTTTCCTTGCTTTATCTTCATAGATGAATTCCAAATGTGTTTTTCTCTTGTGTGTTCACTTTGAATGTTGAGGCATTCAGCTAATGCCAAGATAATGGATAACGTAAACTCATTACGAAACTTTAAAGTCTCAAAGTGTGTTTCTTCATGCCTTGGGAAGGGCTATAAAGGGCTTATAGTCGCATACAATGTTTTGTCTGCCACTTGTGCAAGTTTCTGTTTGAACTTCTTTCTTCTGCTGCCTTATGGGAAGAAATGGACAGTCAGCTCCCTAGTGACTTTATCTCCCCATCAGGAATGAGTGCAAGGGGTCAGATCCCCCTCTGCATGCTAGTCACCGTCTGCTGATAGCAGTGCTCCCCTGGGAGAGCTGGCTTTGTTTACTGACAGGGCTAATATGAGGAGACACGTGAAGTACTTTGGTTTGTGGAAGAGGCAGGAGAGACATGGTGCTGTGAAAACATTCCCACACACTCTAATGGCTCATTCACATAGAAAACAAGCGAGAGCCTTCAGCTCTTTCACAGAGCACAAAGTAGAACAAACGGACCCGGGAACCCCAAGGCACCAGTCAGAAAACACTTTCCTAATGGACTAATACTGAGATGCTCTATGTGATAGCTTACCTATGAGACTTCAGCTCTCCTTTAGGCAACTAAATGAACTCGTTAGAAAGAAAAACTGCTCAATATCTGATCGTTGCTTTTGTTCACTGTTAGCTGTGAAATTCTTCTTGAAAATCTAACCTTTAGTTTCCTAAATCTAAGCTTTCTAAAACTAGTTACAACAGGTGAAGCATGCATTGGAGAATTTTATCGTTGCAATCACCAATTATTTCTCTTTAGAATAAAATATGTAGGATGCAGAAGAAATGTGAGAAAGAAACACATCCCTAAAAGGGGATACATTTTTTTGCTTTATAGTTGGTAGACACGCAGATGCACACGAGTCTGTAACTTAAGAATATAATTTGAGGATGGAAAAGAGTGACTTTCTCAATGAGGTGTCAAACACAATAGGGATACGTGTCATAGAAAAGTCCACATTATAAACTGTTTGAAGTGACAAATGATGTTTAATGAGCAGCAGCATTCATTATTTTTTACTACGATTTATAAGAAGTCAACAAGAATAGTGATACTAGATCAACCCACAAGTTTGTGTAGCTCAGTCCAGCCTCTAATACCAACCTGTGTTAGAAATAAAGCACAGAAGTGCAAACTTATAGTGATTCTTTTCTGTTAAGATATCCTACCGAATATGCATCATTTTTGATTTAAGTAATTTCAGAGTCTAGTGTGGCCTCATGGCATAACAAAATATTAAGTAAAAAGGATTTCCTTCTTGTCTAGAAGCACTATGAAACTCCTTGGTTCTTGCATTTTGAGAAATACTGAATTACATTACTGTCTTCACCTACTCCATTGCACTTATTATTTTCTCATCTTTCCTCCATTCATCTCCTTACTTCCGGAAGGCTACTAGTCTAATTTATTTTCATACAGAAGTTGCTCCATATTTGTTACCACATTTGTTCATCTGTCATTTCCAGGTTTTTTTTATTCCTCTTCGTTGCTGAGTGAACTGGAACTACAAATTCCATACTTTATGGATGTACCAATTGTAATATTTGATGATCTGAAATTGAGCATTGAGCTGATATTTTCATAGTACTTGTCACAGTAACTTCACAATATTCATTCCTGCATGACATTATCAATTGTAGTCCAGAAAAATAAGCATATACACATGAAGACACCATATTTATTTCCTAAAGTTACATCTAGGTATATAACAATCTACATATCTGTAGTGAGCTCTCTTTCTCCTCATGGACGTTAAGTTACATATATTGAACTTTCTGACTTCGTAAAGCCCCATTACTCAGTACTGTAAAATTCCTAAACTTTTTTTATAATTGGCTTTTCTTTTTCCTTTGTTGAATCCTCAGTATTCACTATCTACTTCTATTTCCAGATTATTTTGGGGTTTATGTTGAGCAGTACAGAGGCCCGCACCGATCTTTCTGAAAAATCAGTGATAAATTTCCACCAGAATGAAGAATGACTTCCCCTTTCCTATCTTTTAATTTATATAGAAGATCAGATCTCCTTAAACAGAGCTTAGTCTCTTTCAGAGTCTTTGGTGGAGATCTTTTAAGAAGAAATATAATCCATTTGTTGATGTCTTGACCCTTTATATTCACCCATTGTACCTATAGCCATGTAACATCATTGAAGAATGGGACTAAAATAGACACACTCCCTTTTCCACTTTTCACTCGAATTCTTATCAAAGTCAATATATCTCAAGGATTTGTTGAAATGGATATGACTATGTAAAAGCATGAGGTTAAATATATTAGCAAGGGCAGGAGTGTGAACTAATGCAGTCAATAATTGCATGTTACATTTGCTTTAGTTTTTACTGCTTGTGAGGGAAAGTTATGTCTAATTTAAGCTTGATTCTAAAAATATTCATGTTTGGCCTAAAATAACTCCACTTTGGGAATGTGCCACTGCAAATGTGAAGTTTTTGAAAGGGCTTCACTTTCTTGGTAGATGAGAGTATTGTTCAGTTCCATCTTCCAATGTTTAATGTATCAAATTTTTTGAGGAGTGTGGTAGAGATCAAAGCACAGGATTTGGCCCTTAGTTACCTGCTGCTACTGGCACTAATCTCACAGCTATTGAAAAATGATGCATCAAATATATATCCCTACAAATGTCACTATTCTGAAACTTGCACATGTTGCCTGAGCTGTCAGAAATAAAAATCTGCTCTTAATTATTCTTCCATTTAAAAAATAATAATTTTCTAATGGCCCAGTGAATAGGAATTTTATGCTTTTTTTGGCTAAACATTTTAATGATTTAGTACATCTGTAAAGTTCTGTGTGCTTTTATAGTAACTTTTGAAAATGAGTAGTGCTTTCCCAGTTAAATCTCTGTGGCTACCAAGAAAAGCAGCATTTGTTTAAATCTCAGTTGAGTTTAAATGTGAGTTACTTACAGGAAACATTTTAAGAAAAAAAAAAAGGCAGCAGAAAGCCAGATGTACAAAATTGGGCTTACATGTGCTACAGGGATGCAAACTATAAAAACGTATATTTAGAATTAATCATATTGTATATTTTAAACTTTTGACTGTCTTATTGTTTTCCCTTAATGGGCAAAAATATTTATTTTTTTCTCCATTAATATTATATGGAACTGATTTCACTGTGATAAGAAAATTAATATAGCAGAAAATATTAAGAAAGTATAAGAAGAAAAATGGAAGGCTTTGGATAGTATCAGATTTTCTATGGGAAGCTGAATAATCCAGATCATAAATCCTATTTGCTTTTAATATTTTTTTTCCCTCATCACAGTACTTCTTTCAGTTAATTACCTTCATTGAAAGCCCAAAGAAGTGAACAGAAAAGACTCCCGTTGAAACTTTGGAATAGCCTCATAGATATGATTGTTAGCATGAAATTTTACCTTCATTAAAGGTTGAGGGGTTTAAAATATACAGAGTAATGTGGTCTCTTTTCTTTGGGTTTTTCAGTGTGAAGATAGACTCTAACATTTTAGCTCAATGCTTTGCTTCACCGAATAATGTACCTTTTAGAAACATTGATGTTAACAGCCAATTTATAAAACACATGTATAATACAGCTAGAAAGAAATGTTTCTTTTTCTCGTCCATTTGGTCTTGGCAACATATATTTACACAGGAGCATATAAAGAATTTCATACAAAACACCCTAGTTGATTCTGGATAATATTTCATTACCTCGCTTGGTTGCTTCTCAAAGCAGACTGCTTATTACTGTTTAGGTTTCTGTTTGTACCTGAAATTCCAGACAGAATTTGTCCTTGCTCCTTGAAGTCAAGCAAACTAATATTTATTTAAATTTTTTTTTGAAGTTTAATGCCAGAGTTCTATTTAGTCAAAAAGAAATGTGAAACAAAAAATATATAACTGAGTGCAAACAAGCACTACAAAGTTCAGGAAAGCTAGGTGGAAAGTTAAGGTGTTCTTTCTTTTTGCATTGCATCTGTGTACTGATTAAGACACTGATCCAACACAAAAAGTAATAATGGTGTCATAATGATAATGCATGCACATAAAGGCTGAATTAAACCTGTACACATTGTCTGAAAAGTACTGTACAGAGGCGGATCCTTTAGGTTCTGGAGTACTGTCATTTTCTTCACAGATTTTAAATATCTGTTGAAAAAATAAAAAGCATAAATTTGTGAACTGTAAATATCTCATTTTCTGTGTGTCAGGTAACCAAAATGGAGGAATTTCTCCTATTTTCTCATATAATGAAATTATTTCTTCAGTCTTCATGTAATAAAATAAACTATGGATATAATTATTCTATTTCAGAATAATTTTGGTCAGAATATTGTATAATCATGTGACAGCAGGGCCCAGTTGTGTCCAACTTAAAGCTGTAATTCTTCTTAGGAATCATCATTTTTGCCAGTTCTGTTCTCCACATCTTTTATTATCAACTTGTCTTCTGGCAGTTCTTGTTGGTCAATATGACTGCTTTCCAAATGTTGTTGAGGCAAAATGTGGGTTTTTTTCAACTTTTGCAGATCTAAGTGACCAGCTTATGGAAGTGGTTGGTCTGGAAGGAGCCATGGAGATGGGACAGATATACACAGGTCTGAAAAGTGCTGGAAGACGGCTTGCCCAGTGTTCATCTGTTGTCATCAGGTATCAGCAGCTTTAATTTACACTGCACTGTTGTAATGACACTGTAGAGTTTTCTATATTGCCAGCTGACTTTCTTTTGTAGTTTAACAGTCATAATTATAATTATTATTTCTTGTGAAAGTATCATTTTTGTTTATGAAATTAATATATTCCATCCATATTCTATGCCCATTCATCTTCCTTTCTTTAAAGGTGTCAAAAAACTAAAAAGAGGGTGTTTACATTCAAGCTTCACATGCTGTATTCAAGTGCCATTTTGTCCTATGACGAAGTATTGTCAAGCATTTGGTGCAGAAGGAATAAGGCATGGACATCTTGGGGTTTATTGTTGGCATACACTCCATGCAATTTCAAGCCAGAAGTAATTTAGCATTACTTTGTCACATTTTAACCCATTTATAATGCATACCACACTAGTGAATATTAGCATGTAATTAGTAATGGTAAAGCACTTTTTTGATCTGTGGAAGTCAAAGTGCTCTGTTTTTAATTAATTTGTTATTTCCTGAATTCTGACAAGCCACCATTATTAAATCTGTTGGTATGTGTGAGCTGATGATGGTGGAGTACTCTAATTTCATTGTGTTTTATCATTTTTAAGAGATGAACATTCACAATAGAGTAAACTTAGATTGGAACACAAGGAAAAAATAATTATTCTAACTTTTGGATTAAATAAGGACTGAAAAAGAATTGACCATCTCTCTCTTTGTCAGTGAAGAATTCCTCAAGAAAAATTTTCCAGAATTTATTAAACCCATAAGGTCTACAATTATAAGCCTAAAACAAAAGAGCAACAATAAAAGCTTTAAGAAAATAAGTAGGAGCCCTTCCCGAACTGTAAAGTGAGAGCTCATTAAACATTCTTCCCTTCCTCCATTTATGGCCATAGGTGACAGTGGATAATTCCATGAACTGTTGGTTGTTTTCAAATAACATCCAAACCTGAATTCCCATTGACCAACATGCGTGACTAATTTTTACATCATTAGATTTTTCTACTCCACGCTATTTCTAATAGTCTTGTATGCAAACTATTATAATGCAGAAATACAGGGTTGGAAAAGACCAAAAACATAGTACATTTTTCTTTTTTGATTCTCATTTTTCTACACTTTTCTTAACGTGGCATCCAGACCTAGGGAGGGAATACTGTCTGTATCTTTATGTTGAAATCAGCGCCCCTTTGCTAACAATTTAAATTTATAGCGTGGCATGTTAAGCACTGAATATAGCGCAGACTTCATTCTTTGTGAGTGTCCTGTCTAACTTGGAGTTAGACACAGTGGTTCTAATAAGCGGTGATGATAGACCTAAAATTTATTTCTTATTTCCTTTATAGTAGTATAATATATATACTATGTACTAGCAGGGTCTAAATTATTAAAAAATAGGAGAAATTTGTCTTTTCTGTTAATAAGGTTTGTTCCTGAAGTTATTGTGTAATTCACTCATTATTTCACAAATTGCAGACTCTTCTTCCATGAAAGAGTAGTATATTACTATCAAGATACATGAGTATTTGCCATGTTTTTGCTTTGTGTGTTGAAAATCAGACTAAGCCTACTAAGTTGACTGGGTTACTTCTGTAAGCATTTTGAGTCATACTGGAACCTTCATACCAGTTTAGGGGTAAAGCAGGGTTATATCTGTATACCATCACATATATGCCTTTTTAATAAATACATTTATTAATTTTGTCTAGTTTCTTTTTCTTATATTATGAAATTTGTACCTTTAGGACCAGCAAGTCTCTGCCTATGCAGATAGATGGGGAACCTTGGATGCAAACTCCTTGCACGGTAACTGCAACTGATTTTTTTTTTTCTCTTCTTTTTCACTGATAGAAATATTTCTCTTTTGTTTAAAAGACAACCATTTTCATCAGCATTAACTCAATTTACTTAAATAACATCTTCACAAACTGTTTTTATATACTTCAATACCCCCTGCATTTTCAATTTATCATTCTGATTTCAACCACAGGTTAGAATGGAATAAAAAGGCATTTATTTCAGAAGTTGGTATTTGAAAATTGCAGTCTCAATATACCTTTACCCAATATGATCATTTATTTATAATGATGTATCAGATTTAGAGTCTCTATTGCTGAGGAAAATTCAATCTTTGTTTTGATGCTGAAATGTATAAGGTAACGAATATTAGTCTTTAAAATTTAGAAGATTTTCTAATGTGTTTTTGAGAGCTCATATCAAGGAAGTTTTAACTAAAGCTGAAGTCTTAACTGTGCTGATGGTATTATGCAATAGGACTAATATTTTTTTAAGTCCTTACAGTTTAAGGGAGAAATAAAGGAAATGAATTTGTTTCTTTTTTCAGTACCCACACATACGAAGTGAGGGCAGGTGAACATCAATCTAGATAGGTTAGGTTAAGCTAGGATAGGATAGGAGCTTTCTCAGAGAATGTTCTTTGAGTGACTATTTAGAGACAACGCAAGGAAAGGTGTATTTGTAGGAACTCTGCATTTTCATGTCTCTCCAATAATTAGAGAGGCTAACCAAGCATTCGCAGAAGAGGTTGAAGACATACAAGTTCTTTACTGTCCTGTGTAATCTTAGTGACACATTTTAATATGCAGTTCTGCTAATTTTGCTTCCGTAAAGAAGACCTGTGGTTTTAGGTAGACTAATTGCTGTAGCCTTTCAGCTTGTAAATATCACAAAACAGTGTTGTGACAAGGAAGAAATCCCACTACAAATGGGAGTAATTTTCCAAAAAAGGGTACTGGATTACTTCCATGAGCTTTATGTCTGTGGAAAATTAAAAGTTACACAAAAAAATAAAAGGGACAACATTCAGTAACGTGCTAATAGGCGTTTAACTGATAATATATGATTTAGGATGACAGATGAGAGTTGTGATAGTTCATGTTTACTAGATACACCATAGTGTACAGCTGAACAGTGTGAAGGGTGCTGAATTCTCATTCTCTAGGGAGGTGCACAGATTCTACAACGGGAGGAGAAGCATATGAACACATAGTTTGTGAAAGCAGAACAGAGGGGATTTTATGAGATTAGTTGCAGAAAACCTTTTGAAGTTAAGAGATATCATTATCTTTACCTCTTCTACAATGATGGCTCAGTGCAGAGCAACAGCACTGAACCCAGCAGTTACTTGTTCAGGAGAAAGACATGTAATTTTCAGTTGCCAGATTACAGAAGAGAACTTATGGAAGAATGCTGGCAATAACATGTGCTTTTTTTTTATCCTGATGCTTGCTATGTGCAAAATCCCTGCTCTCTGATTGATAATGGTAGCAGAAGCTGCCTGTGCAATTGAGAACAATCCTGGAAAAAGAGACAGTTCTTACATTTCAATTACTGTCCTGAGGAAACAGTAAATTAGTGCTGATAATTACTGCTGTCCAGTTTTAAAGGGGATAGAAATGGCATACACTTTTCTGAGGAACGTATTCTTTTTGCTATACCATTGTTAAAAGAATATACTTGGCACTGTGTAAGAAAACCATGCTGTTGAATGTACTTGTTTCCTCTGAGGAAAAAAGACATGAACTGTTTGTCTATACCAATGCACATCTATAAATTTAGATATAGAAATATTATTTTTCATTATTTTATTCATAATTGAGGATTTTTTTCCTGCGGAGGAGCTTTAGTATTTGTTGCAATAGCTCCTTGCATTGTCGTATATATATAAAGTAAAAAACATGTATGGTCCAACCTCTCTTCTCCCCACTAATTCTAATGACAGTAGAGATTTTCTTGAAGTTCTCTGCAAAGTAACTAGGAATTCTTCCATAGATAATGACATAGGTGGATATTAGCTTTCTTTCAACCAGAGAATAAGATTTGATTTCTGAGTTTGTGCTTCACAGCAGTCTTTGTTTGGAAGCCAAAGTGTACTTGATCACGTAAATACCAGGGTGATATCTGTGATGTGTATCCAAACCAGAGTCTATACAAAACCCCCATGAAATCAAAATAATTCTTTAGACTTAGTCAGCTACATAGTCTGTCATTTGAGCCAGGAGGAGTTCAAATTTCAGAAAACAATACAAGGAGGCCAGTATAAAAATCATGGGGTTTGTCTTTTTCAGAGAAAAAACTGCCTTTTTCTCCCAAAATGAAAACAAATGATTAATGACGCATTTTTAAATGGAAAAAAAAAAAAAATTCTTTCCCTAGCTCTTACAAGAAATTGAGGCCCATATATAAAGATGCTGCTATTCCTGCATTGTGCAATGAGACATGGGGAGATATTCCCATGCTACCTCTTTTTTCACATCAGGATGCTGAGGCAAGGCACTAATTAGTTTACTAGCTATGTTGTATGAAGGACAAAAGCTACAGTTGTGGTTGGATATATCAGCTCTGTAGTTTTAGGGGAGAGAGGCCTGCACCTTGTTAGGTTGCACAGATCATGTGCATCAGTGAGACACAGCAGCTGAGCCTCAGGTTTTTGATTCTTTGGTGTTCCAGCCAGAAAGTTATTGTTTAAAAAAAAAAAAAAAAAAGACTGCTGTATTTCCCCCTTCAACTGTCCTGTATGATGTTGAAATAACACACTTTATTTTTGGTATCTTGGGAACTTCAGTGTCATCTAAGTTCAGTAGTTTTAAGGGCTGACCTATAAATATTACAGAGACGAAGTGAGAAAGAAATACATAGAATCTGCAGCTATTGAATCAACTCTTGCCCAGGTTGCAAGTACTTAAGCTCAAAAGTACTTTTCTGGGTTGCTTCAGGTTTTGATATAAATGAGAGTATTTTTCAAATGATTTTTCGGGAAATCAAGTTCAACCTGATCAAAATTCTCCAACTTTTCTCTTATGCCTATTCAGGAAAACAAGATCAGCATCAAATCCCTGTTATGTATAGGATGCACCCTGCACATGCAGGCTTGGAAATTTACTTCCTGTTGAAGGAATAAACATGTTTCTCTTTGCTGATTCTCCTTTCTGACTGGAAAAAAAGTTTCACACAAATAGCATGAGTTGCTGACACTGCCCCTTCTCATGCATATGGAGGCCGTGCTACTCCAAAATGATATTGTGAGCTCTGAGAAAATGTTTTGATATGTGGTAGATAATGCAGTGATTCTCCAGAAGCTGTGATCTGTGTTATTTCCTTCCTGTGATCAATTTTAGTAGTAAACAAATTGTTGTATGTTTCTTTTAAAATCATTTGTGGTGTATTGCTTAGGCACCTAGCATCCCTAGATGAGAGCAGGTATGCACTCCTGTAGCTTCTGTGCATACTTAAAAATGTGAGTGGCTTGGTCTAAAAATCTGTCATCCAGAATTATTCAGCATGTTGAACACATGCAGACTGCAGCGTCTAACAAAGTCACTCTACTCCTTTATAACAAGATGAAGCATCTGAGCATCAAATTGTATTGTTTTCACTGTTTTTTTTATAGAAGACTCTTTGGAAGAAGGAAAGATGATAATGTTAATGTTATGTTAAACATCTTGTCTGATTAGCTGAAGAGGAAATTCTATCAGAGCTCTCCCAGACAAATATAGCAACATGAAAGATATCTATGGTTTCACCTGATCTCCAAACAGGTCATTAATAGTAATGAAACTTCAAAGACTCTCAAGTTAATTCAATAAACTTCTAGCTTTAGCCATCAGGGGTTTTTTTAAGAAAAGTAATCTTTCAATTTAGCTACATAAATTATTAGCAATGTTTTGAAAAAATCTATAACAATGTTCCATCTTAATTAGAAATAACTGCAATTTCAGTTCTTTCATCTATTCCTGACTTGCTTGGCGTGATATCTGAAAGTTTTTTTTTCTAGAAACAAGAGATTAAAAGTAGAAGACAGAAATGTCTATAGAAGATGCAAGAATATTGCTTAAATAAAGAAACAAAAATAAAAATCCATAGTCAGAGCTCACTAATGGATTGTCAGAAACACAGTTTCATAGATATTTGAGACACAGTACTTTTAGAATTGTTTACTTATATAAAAACTTGGAGTAAATCGTGGAATAATGTTACTCGAAATTAGTATTTCAAAATATAATTTGAATGCACCTTAAAAATAAGTTTTGAATGAGTGATTTCTCTCTAGTTTTTCCTTTAGTTCCTAGAGATGTGATGAGCCAGGGCACAGATATCCTACTGTCCTATTGTTAAATCTAGAGAGAAACAAGAACTTAAACCAAACAAAACCAAACTTTTATTAATAATGACTATACGCCAGAGCTAGGTGAGAAAACTAAAAGAGAGGTACAGATTTGCTTTTATATAGATCCATTGTCTCCAATACCTCACACCTCACATGAAGCAGGTGGAGCTGTATTCTAGACTCTGTCTCTAAAGTATCTTCTTTCCATGCCTCTGGCTGTGCCAGTATTTTCTTATCAGTTGTTTATAATGTGAGCATTTAAACTACTGTGTCTGCCACTTTACAGCAGAGAGGAGCTGGGTCCTAGATGGTGGCTAATTTCAATAGCATGTTAGCCAATTACTACATAGGTAACCCATAAATGGAAGTCATTCACTAGAAAAGACTTGGTGTTATACAAAAATGCTGCATTTTTTTTCCCTTTTGAACAGCAGTGTGCATCTATTTCTGTTCCAAGGCCAGATTGATTTATTTAGTTTTTAACATTTTATTTTGCAGCTCGGCATTATTTTTTGTGGTCACAGGTACACTGTACTTTAATTATTTTTGTTTATGTATGCATATTTTTTTCTTAATTTCACAACAGTTGTTTTTGTAATTGACAAAGCAATTTACTGCATGTGTGCTTTCTGCACCCCAGACAAATACTCTAACATGTAATGCACCTTTCTTTCCAGTTCAGATTGTTAAGAAAAGAATTAGTTGTGACTAATTGCCAATTAATTTGCAGTGGTTTTAGGGAGGAGGGGGAAAAACAATTGCACCTACTAATTAAAATTTAAAATATTCCAAAGTGTCATCTTTAGGTATCTGTGGAATACATAATTTCCATTTTAGTTCTGCACTGGATCTGTAACAACCCTGAGCTGACAGCTCTATTAATTTAAAACCTCAGTGATACCTATTAGTACAAAACATGAAAAAAATGCCATTAATCATTTATTTTAATTTTGCAGCTCTGTCATTTTCTCAGTGTGTTTAAAAATTATGATGACACCGTAACGTTTTCCAATCTACCTGTGCGAAGGGGAAATGGATCACACTACTTAGGAGAGAGACTAGAGTATATTATTAGAGCTTAATTAATGCCAAACTGATTAGATTTGATTGCACTTTGCACAATAATATTGTTTAGAAATTTATTTAAGATGTGTTGCATAACGCTTTTAAAACAACTAGTCTAGATCTGAGAGATTTTGTCCAAAATGCCACATAATGAAAGTTGCAGTTTAATTTTGCTCAGCACTGCCTACATTCTGTTGGTCTGATTCATACCATGATACCCCATACGCTCTTGATCACCTAAGGAAAGATAAATCCCTCTATTTCCTGTAAGAGGAGCAGCACTAGGGCGTCTGGACTGTGAGAAAACCCTCCTACCCTCAAAACAACCAACATCTAAACCCTGCTGAGAGCATGGAAAAAAGTGACCACAAACTAAAAGATCCTGCTGGAAATAAGGCTGGGGTTTTTTCTGCAGTTTTTTCCCCCTCTGTCTTTAAAATACATCAATATGTTCTTTAACATTAATTGAAATACTATAAGCAAAGCTGACTAGCTCTGTTTCCAGTTTCCTATTGTCAAAGCAGTACTTTAGAACCTGTATTTATAGCACCACGTCTTCTGAAATAGTAAATATTTAGGCATTCTGTGAAGTTAGGAGCATGAAGGTAATCAACACATACTGCAGAAAAGGGAAAATGAAAGCAAAACTGACTGACCTAAAAGATATTGTTATCATGCTAAAATTATTGATGTTCACTGCATTTCATTTTGTGGATACATTGTATTAATGTGGCTTCAAGGCCTTTAGAAACCTTGACCTGCTCCTGAAACAAATAAATGCCTGGTTTATGCACTTGTAAGTATCTTTAGTATCAAAAATTCAGGTTTCTTTATCAAAAAATTTTCTATTGACATATAAGGAGATATTATCATCTCTTCTTTTGAGAATTATACTCTTTCAATATGACCTAGTGTTCCTTGCCATGAATACAATCACTGGACATACTTTCTAGTACTGGAAAGGTGATTTCAAAGTTGCAAATGAAGTGTTTTTCTGCTAAACCTATTTACTAGATATACCAGCCCTCATGGGATAAAATCTTGGCTTCAATTAGTGAATAAGAGGTTTGTCATTGGTGTCAACAGTTTTAAGTTTAGCTTAGAATGTTGTGGGTCAGGCTTACAACAAATATCCATGGTATCTTAGCAATTCATGTGGCTACTTATTTACCCTTAAGTGGAATTCTGTTATTTCCTGATTTTGCCTATTTTTAAAGATAAATGTGTGCCAAGTACGTCAAATAATTTCTTTTTTGTTTTGGTTTTCTTTTTTTGTCTTTTTTTGGTTGATGTTAGTTTTGGGGAGAGGGGGTTGTTTTGGGGTGTTTTATTGGTTGGTTGGGATTTTTTGGGGTGTTTTTTTGTTTATTTGTTTTGGTTTTGTTCCAGCAGCAATTCAGGCACTCAATTTATGTGTAAAATGTTCTCCATATTACCCTCAAGTTATTATATATTTTCAATAAAATTGAGTAAGTGATCTCAAAAACTGTTTTCCAGAATTTCATAGTGATTTATACGAGTATGTTTATCAGTATGTTATCATCAATTCCTAAAAATACTTTAGGTAGGATTTTAGCTTTCTGGATTTTTGTCTGTGCAATCTCTTTTTCTCATGTGTGTGTGTGTGATTCACAGGTAAATCTAAGAAACATTAAAAATTTTGTAAGAGGGTCTTAATTAAAACTTTTATAGTTGTGTTTCTTCTAAAAAAGACATGAAGTTGCTTGCTGAATGGAAGAGAAACTGAATGGTAAAAGTCTTTAGGCACTCCATGTGCACACACACAGAATCTCTATACAGCTGTAAGTAGGAATTTTTAACTTAACGAACTCTCAGTTGCTTGTAAGTAAAGATTGTGCTCTCTCTCTCTCCCTGTCTCTCTCCCTCTCTTTCTTTCTGTCCTCTCATAGAGCACTTTCACTGTTCTGCCCTACTTTGACCTACAACACTATTTCTCTGTCTGAGATCCTCAGTGCTTCTTCCCATCTCGAAGTGTGTACTGACACTCGTCACCCAAACTCACAGCTCCAACTCTGGCAGTGCTGGCAGTATGAGAACAGAAGCAGAAGTGAGAGACCAGGGCAGAAATGCAGTGCCTGAGAGTCTCGGGAAAGGCAAAATTAGCCTTCTTCAGGCAAAAGAGTGCAATGGTTCAGAAACATACTGATCTCTTTTCATCAGCCAAAAATGAGAGGTTTCAATTTTTTTTTTAGGGTAGGAAAGTAAGGAATCAGTGGTTATCATTGTCAACCAATGCAATGTTAACAGACACTACTATGCCTAAGTAAAACATATATTTTAATTTAAACTTTATTGTAGTGTTTCCAGAATGTAAAATATATTTTACACCATATGAAATTGTGCCAATTTATAACAGTTGAAAATACAGGACTTACCCCAATGCATGGCAGTGGTTAATCATATTAAGGTATGTTAGCTGATCTCAGCTGATAGGAAGCAGCATACTGAAGAGGTCATGGTCTCTGAAACAGATGGCTCAAGCCAAGAAAGACATTACAAATGATAAACATTTACTCAGTATGTAATTGCATTCATCCTGAGCAGCATTGAACAGCCCCATCCCAACATGCGATCTGTCCAGGGTCTCAGGATTACCTTACCCATTCATACTAAAGCCATCTTTTATTCACTTAAAGATGGAATTACTATGTTTTACCTCTGAAAGAAAACTTAAAGGCATTCCTACTGCGACATCATGGTCAAATCTTGAAATAAGATAAACTCTTAATGGCTTGAAAAATTCACTCACACCAGCTGTAGATTACTTCATGTCATGATCCTCAGGATCAGGTTGATATCATCACTGCTCCCGAGCTCCAAAATACATCTTATGAAGCATGTGAAAGTTGCAAAAATCCTTGAGGCAATTTTCCAGGACCAGATCATCAGCTGGTACTGACATCAATGGAATAATGCCAGTTTACCCCAACTACAGATTTGTCTTCCAAAGTGATGCCTGAAGCGGAATTTATTGTGAGAAAATATATTGGTGCCAATCTTTGAAAGCAAGAGTTATTATCCATGCGAAAGTAATCTACACTGCCAAAAAGCCCCCATATGCTATATTCAATACTAATGAACAGTGTTGATAAAAAGAGGTCCCACATGAAATTTGAAGTTAATGAACTAAGGTGGCATGAAAATGAGCATTTGGAGAGTAAAGTAAAGGCTCTGGTAGAGTTAAACCAAGACACACGCTGTTGAGATTTTTATTTTTTCTGTCTCCTTATATTGTAAAGTAAATTTCCACCCCAAGAAATGTCCTGATCTATATTTTAATGAGCCTCTCCACGTGACATACTTTTTTTGTTTCATTACTATTAGTGAATGACAAGTGAAGGATATTCATTTTAACTTGAAAATGTCAGGTATGCACTTTAAGAGATATATTTTTCCAGTTTTTAATGAGGTGGTGTTTCTTTTTGAAAGAAATACCCATCTCTGATGTGGGTACTGTGCAGGTGACAACTGATATTTAATAAGTGATGGTTCTTGTATTAGTCGTAGTTCACTAAAGAAAATGTCTCGGATTGCTTTTGAAAAACTCTTAACGTCACTAGCCCAAAGGCAAGATGTGACCTTTTTATTACATAATGAGAATCATTTATTATCTTACAATGTATCTTAAAGTCACAGACAAAATGCCACTTTGATAATTGCTTTCAATTAGCTTTGAGCATAGCATACATTCATAAAATGTCTTCTCTAATTTAGACTTGAATTAGAGAAAATTGCAGACATAATCTACTTTAAGGTTGTCTCATTTAAGGTGATTCGTAGTTCTATATCAAAGAAATCAAAACGGGTGGCTTTAGAGCAGTATTACAAAGTGTTTTAAATAGTCTTTTCAGTATTTGAGTCTATTCTATTAGAAATTAATTAACAAATTAGAATGCTAGTTCATCTTTTTGGACCTTTTCTTGTGTATTAACTTTATACTTTTGTCCATAATGGCTGTTTTGAAATTAAGTAGTGTCTTGTGGTAAAAGAGTACGGCTTGATTAGATGTATAAATAAAGCATATAAAGATATAGCTTGTCTTAATAATAGGCAACAGCTTGGTCTGTCAGCATGTATGTTCTTTCCAACTTTTAAATTCTTTCTCAACAGTGAGCAATAAATCCCACACTCAAAAAGTAAGATTATGTATTGGCATTTATTTTGTGGCTTATATTTTTAATTTTTTTTCTGTATAATTTAAATTATTTGTGGAAGAACAATTACACATAGATTGGTTCATAAAAGAACCCAGGTATTTTCCTTTCATCTTAGATTAAATGCAGAAGATCTGTAAGTTACATATAAAGATAATTCAGGCATCTCAGATAGTTGGAACTGAAGTAGCTCAAGGGATAACTCTGTTTTTCTTTTTTCTTCCCCAGATAAAAATTACTCACAAGAACCAAGCCCCCATGTTGATGGGACCTCCTCCAAAAACCGGTCTTTTCTCTTCTATCATCAAAAGAACAAGGAACCACAGCAAGGAATAAACCTATGTAGTTTAGTTAAAAAAAACAATTAGCTTCGTTGGGCTTTGGAATATTCATGCTGGAAATCTTTCAAGAGTTTTAGAATATCTTCTATTTGCAAAATCTTGGATTTTGGTTTAACCGTTCTGTAGCTAAGCTGATGTAAAACTATGCTACTAGAAAAAAATGTTGTCACAGTTTTGTAGGCATTTTGCATGATGAAAGCAGATGTTTACATGAAGTGATACAGCCTATTTTTTGTTGCATGCCTTACCATTTACTGATCTGTGGGCTAATTCTGCCATGGAATATGGGAAGAGAATGTCATGAGTAATTTGATTTCTCTCTTTTCTGTTTCAGCTTTTTCTACTACAATAAACATATGTCATAGGTTCAATAGTATCTCTTCAATCAAACATCTTTACATCAATAGTCAATCTGACCTGTTTCACAGTAAAATCATTACAGGTCTCATTAACCTGTATTTTTAGTTTATCACTTCTTTCTACCCTGAGAATATTTTTATTCAACTAAGTATTAAAATCTTGTATCTTATTCTGATAACTCCTATGTATATGAGTAACTGTACCTGCTGAAAACATCTAACAATATGCACAGTATTCAAATGATCATGATTGTTCTTGCATAAGGTTTTTTTAAGATTAGAAGTTGATGAAAGTTTGAGCAAAAACTCTAAGACTAAGGAGATCACGCTGAGTGAAGATAATAATACTTGCAAAACTAACCATCAGTGTTTGTTGAAACCCTGGAATTATTTTCATGAGCAATACATCTCTGTAACATGGTAAACTTTAAATCATTCTGCTCATTGACCAATAGCATAGTGCATATGCACACAAATAACCAAAGCTTATGCCTAATTAAAGTGCATTTCCCACCAAAGATTTAGAGAAGGATGCTTCAGAGAAATGGGTTAATGCATAATTAATCAAACTCACTGGAGTAGACTCACATCTGAAAATTTACAGTTCTTTTGATTACGTTGTCATGTCCAGACAAATGTTGGGGTAGGGAAAAACATTAAATTAATTGCAAGTAAATACTCACTTTTCATTTGTTTCATATGTTGATAGACATAGTCACATACGCTAAATATTGAGACATAGATATGAACTCTAAATATTAGAAAGCTAAAATTATATTTTTTATGTCATAATAATTTATAAATTTGTTCCATTCATAATTTACTTATCCCCTAAGTTAATCTCTCAAGGATAAACTGCTGTCTATTACCCTTTTGTCGTCTGCTATTTGGAATCCAACCATTTCTTGTCATAAATTTTGGTGAGGCAGTTGCTCAGGTTTTAACTTTCTTAGCTCTCTGAGAGACTTCCTAACAGCTTAGAAATCATATTACAGGGATTTTTCTGAGGTTTGCACAGCACTGTCTAATGTTGAAGGGAAGTCCAAGAATGGCAGGTTTTTTCAGTCTTGCATATAAACAATCTCAAACAAAACTTTTCGTGCAGTCTTAACATTGTTCTTTGTTCAGAGTGAGCTACTTCTCAGCTCTGCATGTCTTAAGTTCTCAGAGATTTCATAAAAAAACAAGGAAAAGATAAAACTTTGCTTGAAATGCATGATTTCCCATTTTTATCCAGACTTTAAAATGTTAATTATTTATTAAATCTATTTTTCTATTGATTCATTCATCCATTTTAAAAATAATACTTCATCATGCTGTAGTGCACGGTACTGTGCATGTATTTAAATAAAGTTACTATCATTTGCTCCTCAGTATAAGAATTCAACAGAGTCCTAATTTATATAATAGACACTAAAATAAAAGTATATAGTTGGTAAGGATTATGTCTTTAAAATATACAGTCTATGTTCTGTAAACATTAGGAGGTAAATACCAATTAATGTTTTGTTCAGCATTAGGTAGAAAAATATGAAGGTGATTATTTGCTAAAATTAAGATCTTGTAATTCACCATTCTTGGGTCCAGTGGTGTTGACATTTACAGTTACCATAGGAGTAAACTAGTATTTTTCCTGTGCATTGCAAACACACATACACACAGAAGCACTTGATGCACTGAACTATGAACATGCATAAGTATAGAGCAAAGGTTATTTGCAAAAAGAAGGAATTTGCTGACATAATATTACGCAAAGTGTATATTGGTTTTATGAAATTATGGTTACAGGTGATAAATATTTTCACATAACTTGACATAGGATTTTCTACCAATGCTCTCAACTTTTTGTGGCAAAAATGTGTTTAACAACAATATATAATGTGTTCTCTATGATTATCTCATGAACATTGTAACTCTGAAAACAAATAAAATTATACATAAGCTATTACTTAATAACGTGTGCAATTTTAAATGTGTCAGTCTGTGATAGCAAGTTGGTCACAACACACTTTTTTATGTAAAGAGGGATAGATGAGTCCATGTCATCAGAATTACAAGTCTGAATAGACATATAAAAAGTAAATCAGATCTGCTGATGAGTATGTATAAATTCTCACTGTAACAAAATAGAACAGAGCAGCCATTATACTGAATTAACAATTCTCATAGCAGAGACTGTCTTTCTATTAATCTTGGTTGTTTGGGTTTTTTTAGCCTGGCCTCTAATAATTTAAAACCATGCTCAGGTTGAAAGTATTGATGGTGAAGAGAAATTCTTAGAGTACATAAAACATCGTATGAAAAGAAAATGGTTGATTTAATGAAAGAGAACTTCAAAGGGGGATTCTTTTCAGTATGCACAGAACTAACATGAAACTATTCATTGGTGTAAGAAGTAAAACAAAGAATATATGCATATATCCTCATACAGCTGAAGTAGTTGTACTGTTCTTAGGTTGACTGAAGAGGGTACCTGTAAACCTTCTACTCTTTACAATGAAGCATTCCTTAAGGCTTTGTTAGTGACATTTGCAATGTAAATGACAATTAAAAATATATAGGAAGTAAATGGATTTGCAAATCTTTCATCATTGCATGTCAACTGGGCAATATGCTGACAAAAGAACATCGTGTCTCAGGAAACAACTTTAATTTCTGATATTGGTCAGTCTCTCACTTCTCATGAGTTCCTGTTAAAAAGAAGTGGAAGAAGAATTTCTTGCAGAGACTAATAGAGAATTACTGTTTCCTGTACTTTTAAGATGTTTGTATGCAAATCATCACAATTATTTAAAGCTAGGGGTAAGACCTCATGGTTTAGGCTTACTGGTGTGCATATGTGTATGTGCATGCCAGACCGGGTAACATGTTGGTACGCTCAGGACTCTGATGAGATAGGAAATACTTAGTTTCTGAAACCAGCTAGAGTTTCTGTTACATTTGCTCACTCTTTTCATCTCTCTAGAGTTACATGTACATTGCCCAACAATGACCAGCTTATATCCAAAATTATTTAAGGCAAATACAGTTACAGATTTCAACATGTTTCAGAATATCAGTGTAAGAAGTAATATAGTCAGCTGTGGTAAGAAAGGCAGAAAAATGCCTTTTTTATATTTTTAAATCTATAGGTTAATATTTGTTTGCCAAGATTATAGCATTTTAGTGATTATTAGCGATTTAGGGTACTAGTGGTATTCTGCAAGTTACTGTCTTCAACCTCAACTGGCTTCTGGGGCTTGTAACTTTGAGGCAGACCATACCAAGACCAACTGGGAAGCTGACACTTCTGAAAGGTGTTGTCCCTCATCTCTGTGGGAGTGACTAGGGAGAATGGCTACAAAATGGAAAAAAAAACAAATCAGGAAGAATTATCTCTAGACAAGGAAGTAGGAGAAGATCAGAGAACTCTGCTATGGAGTGAGAAAACAGATGCTCAAAGTGAAGAATGTGCAGAGGCATCCACAAAAATGGTTGGTGGGGACCTGGGAGGCCAGATGAAGGCACTCAGGGCTAATGAGCAGCAGTGAGCTAGAGAAATGGGTTAATTACATTTATCTAGAGACCCCTTCCATTTAAGGCTGAAGCAGTAAAATAGCATTTCCCTGTTTTGGGGGCAGAAAGACTGAGAGAAATGGGGCTAATAATACAACTGAGCCCTTCATGGGAAGTGAGGAGGACTTGCAAGCTAAGGAGAGCTGAAGGATTGTCAAAAGAAGGTAAAGGATTTTCAGGACTTTATCTATTTCTTTCATACCCTGGAAAAAAAAAGAAGAAAATTTGCCTTTGCAAAACGGCAGTTTGCCAAGCTACTAAGCAGTTAGCCTGAAAATAAATAAATAAATTTAGAAAGCTGAGGTGGGCCAGAGGAGCACAGCTCAATGTTTTATGCAAGAGCGGTGAAGAACGTGTCAGCCTGTTGTCAGCTAATTGCTGCTTGTCTCCAGCTCCATCAGGTCTGAAAGCATTCTGTTTTCTCCCTGTCCATAAGGAAGGAAACTTCTTGTGGTCCTGCTGAGGTGAGTAAAAGCCTAACTGTAGCCCTGGCTGGAAAATGAATAAAACATGGGCAAGACCTGGAAGCTGTTAATGAGAAATAAAGTAATAGCTTAAAATCCGTGGCGTGTGAGGCTCTGAGGGTGTGCTGTGCAGCAACGACTGAGGTAGAAACTGTCCTCATGTCTATCAGGTTTTGCTGATGTCTGCCCAACCTGGGCTTATACCATAGGGAGCCTGCTGGCTCTTATTCCTCATTTTTGTTCAGACTATGGATTTTCAGTTGATTTTGAAATAAGGAGGTTTGACCTTTTCTGTATTGCATATATGTGTGTGGAGCTTTTCCATTATCAGGTTCTCTTAATTTTACAAATACCACTGAAGAAGAGGAAACTTTTCTATGACCATTGACTTCCATTATGTGAAACTGCCTGATGGCTTGAAACTATAAATAGGCAATGATATGTTCTAGGCATCTAGAGTCTGGGTATGGTAATATTTCAGAGGCTGCTTTCTTTCCTTTCTGGTTCATGATTCAAAGAGACTCCCTGAGAAGCACCTCAGGGCTCTCTTTAAATGTGACTCATACAAAGACTAAGTGATAATCATCAGGCTTTGTTATTTATAAAAAGGGGGTGGCTGTGTTGATGGTAAAGAAGCAGCTTCATGTGAGGTGCCCACTCTAATTAACATGGAAAATAATTCACTGGGTCTAACTGAGCAAGAAGGAAAGTTTTTGAAGCTTTCAATTTTTATTCTAATGTTGATGTGAAAATACTTAACTGCTGATGGACCTCTTTGAAATAAACTTTTGGTTGGTTGTTTTATACCTAGGGTGAAAATTGCATGCTGTGAAGGAACACAGAAATTTGCATTGATAAGCTGCTTTTTTGGACAGGGAAATGAACACTTCTCACTCTTTTGGTGAAACCATCTTTATGAGCCAAGTTATGCCAGCCAATAAGAAAATACAAATTGTCAATCTTCCGGGCTGTCAGTCTATTTATATTAAATATACAAAAAAAAGGTCAGCCAAAACCATAACAACTCTTCTTTAAACTATTTGTACCTGCAGGGAGAGAGTGGTGATACCCCTGCCCCTCGGTGAGGTGAACAGACATTGCAACATGAGTGTTGGCACCGTAACTTCTGCCCATCCATGAGATTGGCTGTTGCAAAAGGTGTGATGTAGGTTTTGTCAGTGTGATGATTTCTTGTTTTGTTGGGTTTTTTTAGTAACTATGAATGAGTTCTAAACCTCTCTTTTTATCCCAGAATGATAAGAACTTGAACTTTGATTGGACAGATATAAAACATGTTTACTGTACACACATATGTAAGCAAGCAAATGCAGGAAGATCTATTCCATCTAAGTTGAACTTCCATGTGTTTCAATTCAGTCCTATTCTCCAAGGAAAAAGAAATAACTCATTAATTTAGGTAGTTTGAGAGAATTCTGGGGGGAAATGGGTGTATTGGGCTTTTCTCCTCAGTGGTATGACCTTGTTACAACAATATATACATATAGATTAAGGAATTTATACCTCATTGATATCAATCACTGTTTCCATTGAATATAATCTGAATAGTAAGGGGGGGGGGGGGGGGGGGGGTG
>NW_008237226.1:8848400-8859449 GCF_000691975.1 Corvus brachyrhynchos | reverse complement strand
TCTTCGTGTTGTGTTTGGTTTTTGTTTTTTTTCTGGAAAACCAGCTAAATCTTTCTTTTAATGTTTCAATACAATTAGTTTACAAGAAGCTTTGAAAGATTTGGTCCAACCGTCTGATATACAAAGTCTGAGCTTGGATTGAGATGCAAATTCAGGCCATACTTTGTCAGTAGTGCTGGTCAAAAATTCCTTAACCTCTGCTTCATCAAAATTTGTGTGGAAGAACCCACCTTCCCTAGTCAAGGAATTTTTTCATTGGATTCCCATTTCAGAGCAAAATAAGACTTACTTTTTAAACATCAAAATATTTTGTCCTTGAATGTCAGAAGGCAATGTAAAGTTTTGTTTAATTTATTAATTCTGGTTCATTAATATAGTGATTAGCATTGTGGTATAACTGACTTTTCACTTCAAAAAGCAAAAAGTTAATAAAATTATGCTATTTTTAATTCACTACAAACATAATTCTTATTTCCTTTAAGAGAATTTTTAAACTCTTATA
This sequence comes from Corvus brachyrhynchos, assembly GCF_000691975.1. Taxonomy (NCBI): domain Eukaryota; kingdom Metazoa; phylum Chordata; class Aves; order Passeriformes; family Corvidae; genus Corvus; species Corvus brachyrhynchos. Next base: position 8,858,947 of record NW_008237226.1, on the reverse strand, counting down.
TTTGTTCAAGATCCTGCAATGAAGCTTTCTACCTTTGTGCTTCTTAGTTGACACCAGACTAAAAGGCTGCACATGAAATTCTAGTATTTATGTAAAATCCCTTCATTTTTGGTATTCCAATAGGTACACATCTCCTAAGAGTTATATTCAAGGAATGACTTTTTCATTGTTCCTCCTTTTTCAGATTAATTTGTCAGTACAGGTCTACCTGGTCACCAAATAGAGAAGGGAAATTACATTATTAAGTTATCCTAATTATTATAAAATCACAGAAGAATATTTTAGACTAGGCATTGTAAAACAAGTTGCTGACAAGGCAGATATAATGCTTGGTTTTGTTCTAAGATAAAGAAGGCACTGTAACTCAACTGAAAATAACGATTTAATCACGTCAATAAGGCATTTGTGTGTCACCGTAATTCTCAAAATCCTGCGGTCTTTAATGTCTCTCCGTCTTTTAGGTGAATTATCAGCTACTACTATGCCATAGGTAATCTGTGAACACTTTTTACACCGTAGTTACCCAAAATATGTACACTGTCTGAAGTTTTGCTGTCTTCTTTTTGGTCACTGTACCTTTATCACTAAGTACAGTCTAGCGATATCTGACCCAGTTGATACTATGTTAAAATTCTTGCTGTGACAATCATCAGTCTTAATTTTATGATCTTGGGACACCAGGTGAGTGGAATTGCATGAGGTTAATGGGGCTTTAAGAAAATGTTACAGTTTTTTGGCACAAGATAAGGTTTCCTCCTGATGGGAATCCTGTCACTTTATAAGATATAACAGCTTTCTCTGTCGAAGAGTTGAGATATTAGTCTGTGCGAAATGATTTATAGTTTTTCCTTGGCTTGCCTGCTGAATCTTAGGCAAAAAAATAAATCTTATGGCAGATGCCAATCGTTTCCTTTTGGTGTGTGTGTGTAGAAATATGTATTGCCATGAAAGCTAGTCGAAGCATTCAGATAGAACCAGAAAAGCTGTGCTGACAACAGAGAGCAGAGCTCAGTTCCTGGAGTCAGACTCACATAGGCAGAATTTGAAACGTTCAGAAAAGGGTTAAACTTCCTTTATTCGTTTCTAGGGTGACTTCTGTCTAAAAATGCAAGGGTACAAGTAGATATTAAATACGTCTGTAGCTTGCCACTGCTAACGCTCGTATGTCTGCGCAATATTTGTGTTGTTTTCTTATATATAGCACAAATGGTAATTTTTAACTGTTTCTACTATGTGCTTCCTCCACAAAGCACAATGCAATAGCACAGCATAAAAGCAGATTTTAATAAGTGCAATAAAAAAATGTTTTAAGGAACCCAAGATACCTTCTGGTCCAGCACCACAGGACAGTAAAGGGATTTGCAGGAAAAAAAAAAAATCACATAATACCAACTCCATCTACGCTCAGTAGAAGTTTGCAACAGGGAGGACTTCTAGCCAAGTTACAATGTCATTTATTTTTTCATTCTAACTTCACAAATGAATTTGAAGAGTTCCTATGACATGATCCTCATCAGAATATGCAGCCACAACTGTGTAAGGGAGGATTGAGAATATTTTGGCAGATCTGGTTCCCCTTACATGCATGCCATGCTATTTCTGCTACACCAATGGGGATCCCTTGAGAGCATTTAAAGTCCTAATGTAAAATGTGTTACTAAGTCATAGTTTTGGAGATTATGATTGAAATATAGCATTATTTGAGACAATTTAAACTGAAGTAAGGATGTGGATGTGAAGTCCCAGCTCCACTGAAATCATTGGTTTGCCATTGCAGACACAGAGCCTGGGTTTTATCCTTGCTGTCTTGTGGTAGGAACATCTAAAATGTTAAAATGTCTGCAAAGAAGTTCAAGTAAGACATTGAAAAGTTATGTGCATTCACACATCTGTAAAAACCTACTGAATGGTTGCACCTATGAAGTTTCCCCACACTATTAGCCTGGAAATGAGGTCACCAGGTCTCTTCCCTTCAGCAGAGTGCTCATGTTTTCCTTCCTCACTCTTCTGTGTCCTTAGCAATTCTGTATTTCTGTCTCCAAAAGCATTAGCTTCAACATGCTGTATTAGAATATGTTTTCGTCTGCACAGTTCTGTAGGTTGGTGGTTAGGCACTAGGCTGAGAAATAGAAATTTTTAATTTCTCAGATTAAGGAAGAAATCAGACCCCAGTTTTCTAGCAAACACTGTAAGTGCTATAAGCAATGTTATAAGAGAGTTAAGTTAAGGACCTGTCTTAAACGCCACTCTCTGAATCTCAAAGGCATGAGAATTTTCAAGCTCCGACTAGGTGGAGTTCACACATCACTGTTTTATTTTGCATCTGCCAATTCACATGTAAATTTTATGGATTCTATGTGTAACTGTGCCTCTTCTCCCTATTCAGAGCCTTAAAAATCTACCCTTAATGTTTGAATCACCCTGCTGGGGTAATGTAACACCAAACTTGAGTATGAATGAATAAATAGTTGCTTTGAACCCAGCTTTTAGGACTTCAACACAATGTTGACTTGGTAACGAATCCTGTCCCGTTGCCTTAAGAGGCCCTGAACACAGTGCTGCAAAACCCAGGTCTATGTACAGCATAACACAACCCACTCCTAATTATTTCTGCCTAAAGTAGCTGCTGCTGTTGGATTTCTTGGCTTTTATTCTTAAAACAGCAGTGACGCAGTAGTGAGTCAGGCCTTTGCCAGTGCTTAAATAGCCAGGGCTAGGTGCTATATAAAAACATTTAAATTTTTTTCTAAAAGCTGGCGTGTGTGTAAACCTTGATTAGGATGTCATAGGTCTAAGGTATGCAAATGGTGTACAAAGAGTACATCTTCAACCTCCTTCATTTACATACTGCTTTTTGTTTGCAGTATCAGCTAATGTCTGTGTACTATGACTTCTGTTCTGTAATCTTTTTGGCACCCACTGCACACCTTCAAGTTTGCACTGTCTTATGTATAAAGCCAATCTCATAGCTCATTTTTTCAGCAAAAAGCACCATATTAAAACATAAAATAGAAACATTTCAAAGCCCTTTTCATTCATAACTAAAAAAAAATTAATTAATTTTCTAAAAACTGTTAGTTTTATTCCTTAAAAACTGTATGCATGCAGAATTATAAAAATATTTTAAGTTAACTCATTGCTCTAATCCAGTGGTAAAGAAAGGCTGGGAATGCTTATTTGAAGCAATAATTTAATTGTCGTGTGACAATAGTGAATATAGAGAAGACACAAGGTTCTTGTCCTTACTTATTTGATTTCCATTATTTCTTAGTTTCATTCAGATATTGCCATCCATGTTATTAAGCTGGACTACTACTTAGCAGTTCTCTGACTTCTGGCTCATCACTGTTCTATCTTTATCTTCTGTCATAAAATAGTAACTGATGTCTTAATTCCCCTCAATCGTTTAAGTTTTTGTTTGTTTTCCCATCACTTTGTTTTCCATCTGCTAGTTTGCTTCCTTTGCTTTGTTCATAGACTTCTAATTAGAAGTACTTGTTATTTTGATCTCAGTCACAGCCCTTGTAAATTTTCTTTGCTATTCAGATCCATTCAGAGTTCACCTCTAAAGGATTCCTGGTCTGTCAGTTCGCAATCTTATCTTCTGTCAGGAACCATTCTCAGAACGTTTTCTTCCCTGACACCCTGCCCCCACTGCCCTTCCTTTCTGGTTACATTAGACACAGGTTATTTATTTGTCTGTACTTATGAGGCCTTTCGTGGCTTATGTCTACCTTGACAAAAAGTATTTTTATGTCTACACCTAAAAACATTTCATGTTGAGAGCTCTCATTTCATAGAATCTCTTTGATAGAAAGGCAAATGCTTATTCATATTATCTACATCCGGTCAAGCCATGGCAACATTCTTTAGCCAGTAATTTTCGATTTTAAAGCAAATATTTTGGCAATTTTAACATATTTTATACATGATCAAAATTCCTTTGGAAATGTCAACAAAGCTACTCCGTTTCCTTCCTTCAAATCCTTCCTTCAACTATGTACAAAAAGACCATGTTGTAACTATTACCACAGAAATCGGAATCTATTGTCTTTCATATTCCCACATATCTGTATCTGTACTTAACAGCTTTTAAATTACAAGCTTGATTTTAGGAATGGGGGAAGGGAACTCCGTGTTCTGTGGTGTTAGAGCATCTAGCACAATAGGAGTTCTGATCCACTACTACATCATTTAAATGTTAGGCCAACAGAGATCTATCTATGTAATTTTATGTTAGCAGATGGATTTATAGCCCACTGATGATTGCATTGTATGTTCCATCTGCACATGATCTGCAGGGAACATGAACCCAGCTAGAGGATTTACTCTGTCACAGTTTTAGCTTACTGTTCTGAAACTTTTTTCATTCATTCTCTCTTCTGTTGGTCAAAACAACAGCTGGGATACAGGGTGATTTCACTTCTTCCCACTGCATTCTTCCCACAAGTAGAAGAAACTGTAAGATCTTTGTCTCACAAAAGCCCTGTTGGTGTGCTGCTTTAAAATCCCAAATGCCCTCCTGCCTAAAAAAAGAAAAAAAAAGATGTGGATGTAATCCCAGATCCAGTAACACTGGGGACTTTTTAGGAAGATGCTGAATAGACCAAGTCTGCATGCTTCCTTTCTCTCCTGCATGCCCTGGGAAAGCTGGCCTTGTGAAATTTATAATATTTAATTTATTTGCCAGTGACTTGATCCAGGATCAGAACGAAAGATGTGAAAAAACTTAGTCTGGATTTTGACTTGAATTTTCAGATAAAATACCTTAACTGTGATATGGGCACGGAAGGTTAGAGCTGGAAGGCTAAATCTGACTACCTGAGGTCACAAAGAGAGATTCCTGGCCTAAAGTGCCTCCCTAGGCAGGGTGGCACAGTAGTGAGGGAATGGATCACATACCCCTCTCTGTCACGATTTACATGTCTTTATTCTATCTGCTATCTATCTTCTGTGACTTGTTTCATTTCCATTCCTCCAGTGAGAAGCTGCATTCCATAACTTTAGTGGGGGAAGTTGCAAGAATAAACAAGTATATGTATTAAAAATTAAGAGAAATAACAAAATGCAGAGTTTGTCATAACTTCCAGTAAGCTACTTCAGTTTTGTTGCCCCCACCTGTTATTTTCCCTTGGTGTTCACCCAGGCAAGATGTTTTCAGGGATAAAAGAGAGCAAGTAAGATTACTCGGAGTCAGGGGAAATTAATGTGTTATTTGCAACAGAGCTGAAGTTCAGTGCGTTGTATAGAAGGTAGCTTTAATTAAAACCTCTGTTTCGGAAATAAAATAAGTAGGTTGAAGTCCATGTGAAAGAAAGGAGGGAGGAAAAAGTTGAATTGTCTTTCACGTTTCTGTTTTAGAGGCTGCCTAGAAGCTGAGGGCACTCCCTGTGCCAGGCTACACCTGGTTTGTCACAGGCTCTGCAGGCAGGTGAGGGGAGCGTGCTGGCCACAGCCTCCTGGATTGGCTGCCTTGGGTTTCTGCAGCCTTCTCAGTCTGCTTTATGAAGCACTGTCTTAAATCTACATAATACTGGTTACCCCATCCCCTCTCTAATGTGGCCTACTGGCCTGACACCATTTAATAAAACTTAGAAAAAATATTTAAGAGTAGTTAAAGGATTGATCCTGGTATTTTGTGCCTTCTTGTACAAATCTTTTCAGTGTGTTTTTCATCACTGTCTGTACGTGCAGTCCTTGCTACTTTGTTTTCCTGTACAGCTAATTCTTTTCCTAGATCTTCATACCTTCTTAACGTAGGAACTAAAATTTCAGAGAAGAACTTACTGTACAGTATTTCTTTACCATATATTTTTTGGCAGGGAAATGGATATGTTTCACCTTCCACTCATCTGCTGCCCAGGTAGTATGCACAGAGAAAGCTAAGGATTACAGCTAAAAGGATTAAATATTTTACTTCTCCCAAGATATATATATTTTTTTTTTATTTGTTGCTGTCTGTTTCCTGAATGAAAGGATAGAGGAAACACCTCTATGGCTGTCTTGTGAACTTCCTTTGCAGAAATGCCAACATTTGGACTGGAATCTCATTCATTGTAATGCAAGTTCACAACAGTCAGTTAATTGTTCTAGATTTTACATTGGATTAGAACCCAACCTGGAAGGTTGGTTAAAGTAAGATCAGGATAAGGAATTGTTCTGAAAAGTATTTTGGGCTGCCTCATCTAGTTTGGGTCTACAGCCATCAATGTGTTTTACAGATGTGAGAAGAAATTCCAGATTCTGCTAGCTGTACTGACAATGGTGTTCTTACTGCCTTGAGTGGTCCTTCTTTTCAGCAGCAATATGAATTACAAAGTCCCAAAAAGAACCTACCTATTTTAGAAGAGGTCTTTGTTCAGCAAACCTGTCTTTAAGAGGTAAAACTTTCTCAACTCCATAGAGACTTATTTATCAGTTATGTCAGAAGTGCTTTAGTAAAGCAAAGAAAGTGAAGTGGTGTTAAATATGTGACTTCCATTTTTTAAAATAAATAACTAGCTTTCACAAAAGGGTTTTCATTCTGTATGTTAGACAAGACAAATCCAAATGAAACCTTTTTTTTGTATTATTTGCATTAGAATTATAAAATTGTTTGCTTTTTGCTCTACAAAATGAACTTTTGGGAGATCTCTCAAATTCTCATTGAGAGCTTGCTTGGTTCACCATGAACTCAGTTCATGGGTGATGTTGTGATGTCGCCACTCCTCTGTTCGTAGTATTTAGTTTATTCCAAAGGGGGGCTTCTTGTTAATGTACACAGGGTGCAAGCTTATTTAAGGTTTGCTTGAGGAAGAGATTCAAGAGCTTGACTGAAGGTTTTGAAAACTGACTTATAGTTAATAGAAAGGGCGTTATCAAGACAACTCTTTTCAATGAACAGAAAAAAAAGCTATAGCCTGCAAAACCCACAAGTCAAGACTGGTTTGTCGATTAAACACCTACTTCACCACAGGTAGCTATGACTTGGGACCTAACCTGAGATGTGTGACTTTGCTTGTTCTTTTACTCCCTGAGAGCATTTGTTCTCTTACTGCCATGCAGATAATGCATTGCATTTCACAGCACAGCAAGTTTAATCAGGACATGTCATCATTAATTTGTACTGATATGCACTGATGGACAGGGTTTTCCAGGAGCATGACTAGCTGTTTATCAAATGATCGTCAATTCTGGAGAAGAAACGGTGCAATCCCCCTGTTGTTTTACAGCATCTGCTTTATCATCTGCTCACAGGAGTACCTTTTTTTCCACTCCTTCTCTGGGTTTCCCTTTGTAGCTGTCACTTGTAGACAGCTTCATTTATTTCTGCTGCTTTCTAATTCCTTTAGGAGAGATGTCCAAGAGATGTGCTTGATTTATTGAAACATGTTGTGTAACTGAAATGGTTAATGATGGCAAGACAAGACTAAATACCACAATCTGCATTTGATTTCTGAGGCTTTCCTGTTATTTACAAAGTGTCACTTTGAGTACCATAAATAATTTACAGTTCAAAGTGAATAATTCTAAGTGCTAAAAAGCCAAAATCACATTTATTTCATTTGCTAATGTTTTCACAATATAATACAAAGCATAAAACCCTCCTCTCACTGCTCTACAGTTTAACAAAAGAGCTGTTAGATTAGCACAGAAACTCCAAAGGACTCTTATAACAGTAGGTTGAGAGGTATCAGTTCTTCAGTCTTGTAGTTCCTACTGTGGTAAAATTCTAACTCCAAGCACAGACAATTTTACTCAGATTTTTACGTGACAAAAGACATCAGGGTTAAGCTTTTAGCATGCAAAACTTATAAGTGCATTGTTTTATTCCTTTGAAGAGTTGAACAGTGGGAATAACTCTGAAAACTAGTCCTAGAGAATGATTTAATTTTATTTGGACATATTGTGACTTGTCTGTAATAGGTAGAAGTAGCACATATGACTTACAAAATGAAATAATAATCACAAATACTTGAAGAAAAAAAGATCTACAGAAATCAAAATGTTTGTAACCAACATGCGGTTGTGCACATCAGTTTTAAACAACTCTTTCTATTCTTTTTACTCTCATATAGTCTAAGCCAAGTTAAGGGAATTTGTAGAAGCATTGACTAGTTGAACACTTCCAGTATTTTATCCGAAACATGTAAGTCCTTATTTTATAATGCCTAGTTCTTTTTGAAGCTAAACATCCCAAATGCTACTGACAAGACAAGAAAAAAAAAGAAAAAAACCCAGCCATTAATCTTGGGGCAAAAAGCAAAAACTTACACAGAACAAGAAAAGCTTACTCTTTTAAAAATTGAACTTAATACCTGTATAATGGTTATCCCACCTCAAGATAAGTGACCTCATTAAAAGATTTACTGAAGGAGATCAGATCCTGACCCTCATTTTCTGGAAAAAGATAAACATAAGTTCTGTCTCATATATGTAGACCAAACAAATCACTCTGAGGAACATCTAATTTAAGGTGAAACAAGACATGATCTACATCTGAAAATTATATCCAATATTTGAAATCTTATATAATTTTGATATTATAGTATCAAACATTGACCAAAAAAATCAAATACCCTCAGAATTCTTGTAAAGAGAGGAAAGATGTTAAGCATCTGTCTGTATTCAGTTTATTCTAACAAAAAAGTCTTGGTATTACTAGCACTGACTTATGAAAACTTGGCCCATCAGATGTATTTATTATCTGTCATTATTTATGCACCAGTTTTTCCTTCTGAATGATCAACGTTTCCTTTGCCTACCAAAGCTGATATAAAGGATTGCTACATTCACAGTTAAAATTAGTCTCTAATGTTTAACATTGCCTAACAACTTCACACACTAGTGTAAAGAGTGAAGAGAAAAACAACCAATTCCCAGAAGGAATTTTAGGGGAATAGATACTAACTCATCCGATCGACATTTCAGCACTGGGGACAGGTTCTTAGCGGAGGTAAATAGGAGTAGTTGTCTCAGAGTCAGTGGAGTTGATTTATTACCAGCTGAAAGACCAGCACTAGACCAACAATGTCCCAGGCCTGTGAAAGGACATGTGCTATTCTTGGTGAATACCAATGGGCTGGGCCTTTTGAATGGTCCTGAGTGGACGTTTTGTACGTCTGTGTGATTTGGCAAGTGGTTCGTTTTCTGAAGCCTGAAATGATTTGCAAATTTGGAGGAAGAATTCAACCAGACGAAGGGAGGGGAAAAGAAAAAAGAAAAAGAGGCCAAGAGTTTTGGTAAATGAAACCACAAGGACAGGGTGTCTGTGCTACCCTTCTAAAAAGTGAGATGGAGCTAAGGGCACTATAGCAAGTACCAGCCTCAAACAACGTCTACATTAAAGGACTTGTGCCCTCACCCTCCAGTTTTTAAGAGAGCTCTGTGTTGTGATGCCTGGTATACTTTAAATGTACTTTGGAGCAAGCCTAGAGTGTGTTTTTTGGGAAGGAATGAGTAGATAGACTGTTTCATGGGCAATTACTGCCTCAGGACAAGGACTTTGATTTCTCTCTGAATTGATAGGTTTCACTGAATTTGTATTTGACAACTGAAGAAATAAGGGATTTGGTTGCAGGCTAAGAAGGTGCTTTGTACCAAGCCTCCAACTTTAACTCCTAGGACCCTCCATTTCCTCCAGAACTGTTGAATGCAGAGATATGCAGGAGAGGAGCAAACTGGCTGTGATGCATTGGACACTTAGGTTTCAAGTGCTCAGCCTCAGTTAAGGTACCCTAGTGCACAGAATGAGATTCTGAAGTAGTATATTTCATGTAGCTGTTGATACATACTTTTCTTAAATGTATTTGATGCCATTGTCCGTCATAATACCTTAGTTTACCTTAGAAACTGTAGTGTGCGAAGTGGGCAAGTATTGCTTGTGAAACAGTTACTTCAGCTATTTTAATGAGTTGTTTGTCAGCATTTCACAAGAGACTTGCAGATTATTGAATCTTGTTCCAGCTGACACCATTTAGCAAAAGAATACTCTTTTATGAAATATAACTATATAGCCATATATAAGCATATTTATGTACCGAAGACTGCTATGAATGTAGTAGTTATAAGTTTAATGTAACAGTTAATTAAGAGGTGCAGTTTCAATGAATAGAACTATGGATTTGGTCTTTAAATCCAAATTTTCCTCCATTTAAATTAATCATTATTGTATTGATATTGTCTTAATAATTAAGAATGCAAAGCATTTCTCTTAAAAAACAAATAAACAAACCCCAAAAAATCACGAACACCACCACCACCAAAAAAAAAAAAAAAAATAGGGACAGTGTAAAATGCCAGAAATCCTTGAGCTGTATATTCAAACTGAAATATAGTTACAACTGCAGGCAGCTTTAATGATAATGTTAATTGTCCCCCCTCCCCCATTCCCCCAGCCTCCCCATCCCTGCTAACATTCAAATCCACTATTTCTTCTGGATTTCATTTGGCAGTCACATCCCACTCAATATGAAGGCGTGTAAAAGAGAAAAATCAGTCTGCTAGCATACTATATTGGACCCAATTTCTTACTCATCTCATGGCACCAAGACTTCTTTTATCTGCAG
>NW_008237226.1:8812362-8848388 GCF_000691975.1 Corvus brachyrhynchos | reverse complement strand
TGACAGAGCTAATGACAGCTGCAGCAGTCACTTGCAACAGTTTGGCTACAGAATTAGGGATACTTTTTTTCCCCATTGTGAAATGCCCTTTGGTACTGGCAAAAAAACTCCAACAAACCAACAGGAAAACAACAACAAAAAAAGCTTGAAAAATCGGCGACATTTTCAAAGGCATCCAAATTAATTGGCATCCAGATCTCACTTTCCTTTGTACCGTTGCATGAGAGCTCCACATTTATTTTTCCTAGATACACAAATTGTTGAAAGCCACCAGTTACTGACTTGTTAGAGAAATGCCCTTACTTCCTGAAAAGCTTGGTTACTCTTATTAAGTCACAGGTTTTCTAGTTCACCAATGTGTAGAATGCTATGAGAATTCTACTGCAGTATAGGGAAGTCACACAATTTTTTTAAAAGGTAGTAGCACTGTATTTCGATGTTTTCCTGTATTAAATCCTGTTAATTTTATTCAAAAGGTTTCCCACTTAATATTTTTAGGATTTCTGATCTTCTCAAAAAGAAATTTCTTATTGCCAAACTTTCATGGAAACTTCATTTTCCATTTTTATTAGTAATTGTATTACTAGTTAGTAATTAGTCCTTGTCAATTTTTAGAAATATTCTTGTACAAAAACACAAATGAGAATCACAAAATAATTTAGATATAAACCCCTCAAGATCATCAGGTCTTAGCCTCTTGCTTAAAACAGTCTTGCAGGCTTAATGTCCCTGAGGTTAGACAAAGGCCTTTTCCAGTTGAGTTTTGAATATGTCCAAGGGTAGTGGTTCTAGTTTGTCTCCGCTACGGTGTCCGACCACCTTCCTGCAGAAGATCTCTTCCTAGTGTCTAACTGGAAATTCCCTGCCTCTTCTCTTCTCCACTGGTTAAACTGATCAATCTGCAGTTCCCCAGATCTGCCCTTCCTGAAAACAGGAGTGACATCTGCTTGTCTCATTCCTCAGAGAGCTCCCATATATCTGTTCAGTGACTGCAGAAGTGTGTCTCAATGAAACTTGCTGGCTCCCCCAGCTGCCTCTGAAGATCACTCAGTCTGATTCCATGGATCTGCATGTTAAATTTACTGTGAGTCTTCCATGCTTCATATTAATACAAGTAATACATGTCCCAGTGTTTTTCCCCAGTTTTAGCGGCTGACATGAAAGAAGCCTTTGCAAGTTACAGCAAAGTAAAGCAAAGCAGACACCCTGTTCTTCAGTATTTTCTTGTCTTCTGTCATTAAGTTTTCTGCCCCATTCAACAATGGGTCTACACTTAGTCTTCTGAGATAACAATAAATTCTTAACTGCTTCTTTTGTACCTCCTGACAGCTGAGCTTTGGTTTTCCTAATTTTACTACTGAATGCCTGAGAAATATTTTCAGAATATTTTTGGGTAGTCCAACATTGCTTCCAATTTCTGTACAAGTCCCTTTAGCATTTGACCTCACTCAGAAGTTTCCTATTCAGACAAGCTGGCTTCCTGTGCTTGAACTTTTGGCACATTGGAATGTACAATTATTGTTCTTTGAGGAGACTGTTGTTGAAGGTCAACCAGCTCACCTGGCCTCCTTCAAGTCAGTTGGTCATGTGATTCTGCCTACAGGTTCTACTTGACTATTTGACTTTCTCATGTCTCTCAGGATTTTAAACTCTGTCTCCTGCTCATTTATGTCAAGGTTATCCTTAACTACTGAGTTTCCAACCAGTTCTTTTTCATTTCTGAGTACTATCTATGCCAAGAACTTATACCCTCCCTGTATCTTCATCGCCTGTACAAAAAAATTTCCCTTATGTACTCCATAAATTTTGTGTGTTTGTGTTCTGAGATTTCCCTACTCCAGCAGATATCAGTGTGGTTCAAGTTCTCCTTGACAAATAGGGTCTGCAGCTACAAGCCTTCTTCATGTCAAAGTGTGCTTATGAATTTAGTAACAAAATATGATTATGTCCGTAACTTTTTTTTTGGTCACTGAAATGTAGGGCACAAATTCTTGTGCTGTTTGTTTGTTTACATTCATCACCTTCTCAGAAAAATAGCTTACTCAGATTGGGATTTGCTTTAAACAATCTGTGCATTTCAATGTTTGAAAGTTTGCTGTCTGAAATGAAGGTTAAAGCACAGTTTTTCTATGGTCTGCATGCCCTGAGATTTTAGTATAATGCAGTCTAAATTTTCTGGGTGTGATAATTCTCCAGTGAATCTCTGGCTCTCTGCCAAAAGGACCTACACATAACTAATGCAAGACAAGGAAATAATACAACAGTGTCTTATCTTGGGGAATGCACTAGGTGCCCCAGTGAGCACAGGGACAATGACAATATAGAAACCAGGATATGGTGCTGCAGTAGGGCTCTTGCACCAGCCTAACCTGTACTATCTGAGGTTCCAGTCAACAAACTGTACTATGCAGGTGAAGCTTTTATATTTTATAAAGTATGGCTATATTGTGTCTTGAAAAATAATACCCTGTCTTACATCATGAAAACATATGTTGTAAAGACATTATTTGGATTTACTGAAATTTATTCTTTATCTCCACAATGAAAGAAAAATAATTATTTTAGGTTATGTTTCACAAAACTAAAAAAAAAGTTTGTTCTGTCTTGAAGGAACAAAAAGACTTTCATACACCCATGTACATCAGAATAACTGACCTTTGAAGAAAGCAGCAAATGGTGGGTTTGTTTTCCTCTTACCTATTCTGTTGCTCAAAGATTTCACCTAGAAGTTGCTAAACATCTTAAAAAATACGTGAGTGATGTGGTGTAGCAAAAAGGCAAAGATACTCAATGACATCGCAAAGACCAGCAGTGGTCTAAGAGCAAAAGCTGACTGCAAATCTTAATGACTGCAAGACTCATTTGTAGCTTCTAAACATACAGAATTTGTATATATGGTGTATATAATATATGGTATTTCCATACCCTGGAACTCAGGATTCTTGGACTCAGGAAAGTCCTTATATGACACTATCCTTGTCACTTGCCTGCATTGAAGTGGAAAATTCTGGCTCTTTTAGAGCCAACTCAGCTTTTTAAGGATTGTCTTTTCTCTTAAATAGTTCAGATAAAATGCTAAGTATTTCCTCAACTTGCTAAAATTACTGCAATCTGGTTGCTAGCAGTTTCATGACCCAAATTTTTGTAAGTGATCAGAAGGTATTCTGATAAATACAGAGTATACAGATAAAACAGTAATAATTCTTTCTTCCCCTTCTGTGGAGGAAATAGCTCAATTAGCTATTTTTATTTGCTTACTCATATGTATGAGAGAGTAGTTACCATCCATGCAGAAGTTAGGTCCACTCAAGACAGCAAGTCCAGTGAACTTCATCATCATCAAATGATGTCCCTTTAACAATGCCTTGAAACAGTTTTCAATGTCTAGGATTTATGAATTGGTGAGTTACTGCTCAGGTTAATTTTATTTACGTTTTTACAGATTTAAAAGACTCCCTGAGGGCTTTGTTTGGAAAGAAATTTCCTTGTGTTTCAACCAAGATAAAAAACCCCTTTTTTTATCCTTCTCACCTTCATCTGCATGGGTTAGTTACTCAGCATGAATAGGAACACGCGTTATCCAGCTGAGCAAAGGAACTCTTTTCCATTAAAGCAGATTGAATGGGGTTCATAGACACAGACTGAAAGATGGGTTCCGTTCATCTAACATCAGTCAAATGGAGCTGGCACCCTGGATGTTTATATGTTGATAAACAACTTCAGAAGTCTGTGTGTAAGTTAATCATTAGACTACCTTAATGTATTTTCCTCAATGCTGTCTTTGACCGAGGTGTTCTATTTTTTATCTCTTTTATGGTAGTGGTGAGTTATTCCAGCCTATTTCTGATTTTGAATTGAAGTGTGTGTTGGTTCAATTGGAAATTCAGGCAACATCCAGCAAATTTTGGAGCATATAACAAAGGGGTTTTCTTAGTTTAGAAAAAAATGGTGAGAAAACTAGGAGAGAAGCCCCCCAGGAGGTGCATAAGAGACATCAGGGAAAATTTCTGACTCATTTGAAAGCTCACATCATTAAAAAATTAAACAAGCAATTTACCAGAGCAATAGGGCAAAAACCAGAGAGAAAATTCGGGCTTAGATTTTTAAGGATAGAAACAAGCTACTCAACTATTCTTGGTCTTGTTTCTATAGCTGCTGGTCTGGTATACTGTCTGGAACCCTTTAATTCAGAAACATCTGGCAATAAAACTTAGAGATTACCTTTCATGTTTTCATCACTTTCAGTCTCTAAGTCTTTGAGTGCTCTGCTTCCTTGTCTTTCAAAAAATAAATATAAGGGTTTTTGAAAATTTTTGCATAAGTTCATGGAATTGGATTTCACTTTTGTGTAACAATACAGATATTTAATCACTGCAAATGACTTCCAGGTGCTGGAATCTTCACTCCTCAGGCTAAGAATATCTTTCTGGAATAAGTGCACCTCAGTAATTTTGTTCCTACATAAAAATGTTCATTTCATCTCTCACCCCCAATTGATTGGTGGTAGCATTAAACTATTTTTTTTTTTTCATCAAAGATGTCTCTCTTCTTCATACAAAGTTGATTACAGGACCAGAAAAATAAGTTATGCTTTGCACTTCTTTAAAAGCTTATTTAATTTTGCTGATTAATATATAAAGCCTTACAGTTTCAAAGGAGTTGCAGAGATTTGAAAATATAAATCTAGAAAAATTGCAAAGTGAATAAAGAGTTAGTTTCTAATGAGAAAAAAAAAATCTTCCTGGAGATTTCTGAGTAGTATTTGACCCAATAGATGTATCTCTTAAAATGCAACCATCCTATAAAATAAAAGTATTCTAATTTTGGAAACAGCTGGGGGTTTGTACATTCTCTACTTTTTCAATTGATCCTTACACAATTGAATGAAAACATTCATCCTTAGAATTATCTGCTACTTATTCCATCCATTTTGTTTCAGGATCAGCTGCAGATTACTCCTTTTCTCAAGCAAAATTTAAGGACTGTATTGATTTGTTTGTTTATTATATGACTCTGTATTGTTTTTACTTTGAATTTTATCAGTTTTCGTTGGTCACTGGGTGAGAACTAAACCTTGCCGTGCACTCAAGCTGCTGTCTACTGTACTGTACTGCATGCTACACAAACATACAGATCCTAAAATGGAGCAGTGCTCCAAGAGAACTGATGGACTTCTGGCATAGAATACATTGTGGGATTTGATTGTTGTTTTTTAAATTTCTTTTCTTGATACAAGTTGCATTTTGACAAGCATTTCAAGTCATAGCAAATTAGACAAGCTGCAGCCCATCATTTTTCTTCCTACTCCCTCAGTCAATGAGGAAGGAAAACATTACGTCATTTCTTTGTACAAGCAGATTTCTCTCTGATGTGCTTGGCCCACTACTCAAGGCAGTGAGAAGTGAAGCCAGAGTCATTCCTTTTCTTTACTTCGTTTGGTCCTTTCCCAGCTTTTTGTCACTGGAATTACAAACTGAATGCTGCTGAGGGAGGGTAGCACTATTTCCCTGGATAACTTGAAAAAACAGTGACAATCTCCCCCTCTCTGTAATAAACAGTCAGTAGTCTTGTCCTCCCCTGTATTTGTTATTAGCCAATGAGAATCTGGGAAGGATAGGAAAAGCACCTGTGGAAACAAATAACTTGGGATTTGCCCTGAGCTTCTGTCAGCTCAGGAGCATAAATAGGAGTACTTCAGTAGCAAGCACAATAGAAACATTAGTCTGTTTATTATTTGTTCCTTGAGATACAAGTATACTCACACTCTTCACTTTGAAGTGTGTGTGTGTGTGTAGCACGTTGTGAGGGTTTTTTTGGGGGGTAGGAATCATAAAGGCAGCTTTTCTCTCAGTGAATAATTAAGTTTGAGTGGTCACACCCTGGGCTCCAGGAGAGGACAGGCACCACTGCTGGTGGGAGCAGCAGTGTGGCTGTGATAAGACACAGATGCGCTCAACCAGGTAGTGTTTACTAACCTATTTTCTGGCATTCCAGCAGAATGGGCTTATCTCTTCAAATTACATTATGTTATGAGCAGCAAATAAATTTGCATTAGATTTCTCTGTTGCTTGGTTGGGTTTTTAATACATCAGTGCTTCAGATATTTTATTACTCAATCTAATCTAACATCTATTATTGAATTTTCGGTTTCCTAATCTGACCTCCATTATTTCTCAAACTTTTCCTTCAACACATTTAACACACAATAAAAACACATTTTCACTCATCTTAGTCTTAATTTAGAACACAGTGTACTTTTGATCTTGATTTGTTCCTTTCCTAGACATAGAAAAATGAGAATGTTAAAAAAAAAAAAAGAGAGAGAACATTTTGTGCTCTTTATTTTCTTTCTGGTTTGGTTTTTTTTTGGTTGGTTGGTTTGGGATTTTCTGTTTTGTTGTTTGTGGGGGGTTGTGGTGGTATTTTTTGTTCTCATGACTTCATAATTTGTAATAGTGTTTGTTTTCTATCATCTTCTGTATACGCCTTTAGGGCTTGTGAAAAGTGACAAAAGTGATGAACCTGTGAAAGCGAAGGCTTCTGATAATCCATAAAGGAGATACTCATAAGCAGAAAAAGAAATTCTCATTCTTTTCCATGTCCCTTAAGACTTAATTTTTGGGATATTTTTAAGCTTTTCCCTTGATATCTTGCTTGTGGACGTCAGATACAGAAATAATGGCTGCTGTTACTGAGGCAAACTAATGTAGTTGATTCATATTTACAACAAAGTCTTAGCTGTGAAGAGGAATTTAGATTGTTTTGGGTGGTTTTTTTTCCTGACAGCCAACTGATCCAAATTCGTGTGGTTTAAATTCATTTGGCAGTTCAGGAGAAGATCATTGATTACTGGTTCTTGAAAAATTCCCTAGTGTGCTAATTCTAGTAGAGAGTTTCCACCTTGATATTTTTTTGCATTCAAGAAACTGTTTCTAGTTCTAATCCAAATACTGTATTGCTGGCAGACTAGGTGCTTTGGGGAGTTGTTTTTTTTGGTTATTTTAACTTTTAAAATTTTTCTGGGTTTTACTAGAGAGATAGAAATGCCTATATGAGTTTTTTGCACTCCAATAGGCACACTTAGGTATCTAATAGTGCAACCTACTGTCTAAGACAAGAAAACAGTAAGAAATTGTAACAGATGGCAACCAGCAGCTTTAACCTGGAGTTAATGACAGATAATAAGTTGATGACAACACTGATAACAGGATTGTAAGTATTTTACCTTTAAGTGAAATTAGAATGAAATAACCAATTAAGATTGTTTTAGAACCCTTATCATTGTTAATTTTCTTTGCAACCCAACTAAACCTCTCACATTTCTTAGTTCTGCATTACATTGTGGTATCCACCTAAATGATTTGTCTACAAATAGGAAATAAAAGCCTTATGATCATCATTTAGCTTTCAGTTTGAGGGCATATACCCTTGGTTAAAATAAGCATGTGGAACTTACGTCAGCTTTGAATTAAACCATTCAAAAAGGTTGCACTTCTTAATGATAATTTCTGACACCTCTTTTTAGAGGTTTTTAGTAGATATTACTATATTAAATTTATCCTTTTTTTAGAGCCTTTGTAACAACACACTGGGTACTTAAACTTGGAAAGCAGCTTTGCACAATGTATGAATTCTCTTTTACAGCTCAACAGGTTTATCACACATGTTTATTTACTCAGAATGTGCCTATTCATTTAATTGGTAGAGACTGAGGGACTACTTTGCTGTATTCATCCCTGTGCAGTGGCATCAGCTGGCTTCCTTCCTGCTTTCTACATCAATAGAATAATGAGTCAAGTTTAATTTTTACTTCCCTTTCTTGGTGACAACGATAACTAAGGAGGAATTTGGGTTCCTGTCTGACTCTGTGGCATCTATTTTAGTTTGAGTCAAGTACATTTGTGTGCAAAATGCTACTCAGAAAAGAACTTCTTACTGAAAACTTCAGATTACTTAGGTTTCAGAATTTAAATATAGGTTCTCTAAATTTAGGGTGAGATTTGTCATCCTGCTGGAACAATAACCATTCTAAGATTATAGCTCCTACTTAGTAGATCAAAAGGAAGAGAGATCTCCCAAACTATAGCTTTTGTATTTAAGGGGGTTGAATCCTAGTTATCCTGAATAACACAAAATTAAACATTTTCATGTAGTCACTGGAAAGATAAACATTTTTCCCTGGGGGTGAGTTGGGTCTAGTGGGCTCCTTGTTTTGAAACGAGCATAAAGTAGAGCATTTTCACAGTGTGCAGGCAGTATATATGTATTCCATATATCTAGATCTCTGTCTGTGCTGGACTGCGCAGATACAACTCACATACTCCTTGTATGTATAGCTCACAGTAGTCTACTAAGACCTTTTGTGGTCTGCTTTAGTTCAGGAATTCTACCAGCCTGACTAAAATTTCTGAGAACAGAAGCTTTCAATGTGATTTTCTCTTTTACTGATCCCCTTAGACAGGTTAAGAACATGCTCTTGGACAGCACAGTGGACTTTAGCACCTGCTGTAGTGGGTCACCTCGTGTTAAGGAAAATATGACAGCACTGGTGTGGTTGAGGGTGCAAGTTCCCTGGACATACACGCACAAAAGTCTGTGTGTGTCTCAGCACAGTAAGCACCCTTTTCACACAGTTCAGTTCCACTTCTTACATCAGTGCATCTGTTGCAAGTGTTGGTTAAATATAATACACAGAGCAGCTAAGGAACCTGTTCCTTAAAGCAGAATATCTCTTGCATTGTTTGTGTTTTTGGAAAGAGAAATTTCTTTTTGAAAAGGAAAATATGTCTCTTGCAGTACATTGAACTACAGATAGACATCAATGAAAATTCCAGGCACAAGATTTCTAGGTGAACTGTGGTATTGTCAACAAAGCAATTTACATCACAAAACTATTTATTAAAAATACATTTTTCTGATTATAAAAGTGCCACTTAAATGTCATTCCTATTCCCACAGCACAAGAAAACAATGGACTCAGAAACTTAACGTACATAAGAGAGTCTGCCTTAAAATTTTTGACAGCATTTGGCAAATTTCATTCCCAGACCAGTCACAGTAAGTATTGGTACTACAGCTCAAGTTGTTGGTCTTGGGTACCAACTTACCACTAATAGTTGAACATTAATGTCAAGCACCATATTAATATTGCCAGAAAAGACATAAAAATGTAATAAAAATTAAACTTTTAAAATATTCAAAAAATCCCACCAAATCCATGGATAAAATAAAATTATGCTATCTTACTAGATGAAGAATAGAATTTAAAAATATCTTTTACTTTCTCCTTGATATTTTTTTAAGTACTTGTTTTCAGTGACTGGGACTGTCTCAGATCTAGCTGCTGCATGATAAGCTAAAAAAAATCAGTTTCAAAGTAAATGAGTAAAGTACAGTTGGGTACTTATTTCATGTGATATGTATAACTGTTGCTACAATTGCTGACCTAAAACTAAACTAAATACCTCTCCATGTATATTCCAGTTTAGAAGTATGTTTTCAGCTAGTATTTCAGATATATAACTGTGCATCTAAACATTTAAATAACTTCTATATGAAATTTACACTTAGAATACCTACCAGGAGCTATGTGTGTGTGTCTACAACACTTTTTTATGTTGCCAATATTTTGTGTGGTTGGGCACTATTCAGCAGTGGGATGCCTGTACAGGCCTGGAGGATGTGGCCAACAGAACTTACCTAGTAGCAATGAGAAGGTGTGACTTAAACCCAAATTTTTAATTTACTTGCCATCAGACTGAGACATACTTCATTTTTATGAATTCCACATATGTTTGGATTATTATCACCTAATGGTCAGCATTTGATACCTCAAAACAGAGATAGTAATCGCTCAAACTCCAGAAATATGTGCTATATGAGACTTCTGTTTCATAAAGGCCTGTGGTTTATTTCTGCTTTATCTTGTTAACCTTACCATTTGTACATGCACTACTTGTGTAAGATTTATTTTGTCAAGTTAGAAACTTAGCAACAAGCTAGCATGATAGCTTTTTTATTTAATGTTTTTCTGTTCAAAGATAAATATTTTCTCCTTGAACTTATATTCTTCACTGTGATACAGAAGAGGAATTCACTTACCTTTTTGTTCATATGAGTTTTGCAAAAGCAGAAAAGTCATTGCCTGTACTGTTATTTTGTCTGTATTTCATGATCTTTGAGCTTTCAACCTTTACCCTGTTACAAATCAAGTTTGCACTAGCACAAGCAGCTCCTGAAGCAGCCACTTTGGCCATAGTCAACCTACCTGGGTTTCCTGAGGATGTTCACCCCTTGGTTTCACAGATTCTGAAACAGGAAGCAATTTAGTAAATTCTATTCACTGAAAAGATCAAATGCCCTCTGCTTGGAAAAAGACAACTGACCTAACAAGCATTACCAAGTGGAAATAACTCCTTGGGTTTGCTGCTCAGTTACTTTTATTGTCTTTCTTACAGTGTTAAGCATTTTTTCTTGTTTTCTGCTGGTGCTTTACATTTTTCACAGCACTACTCCTTTCAATAGGTGTACACAGTTGAAATTTTTATTTAATATCTATAAACAATTTATACTTAAATACGGACAGATCTGCATAAAGCAGTAATTCTGTCATTCTCTGTGCACCGGGGAAAGGAAGTTGGGTAAATCAGGTGTGCAGTTCCAGCTGACAAGCTCAGGACTCATAATCTTGAAGTTGCTATTTAAGCTATGTGAATGATGACAACATAGTTAACTTTGAAAATAAGAACAGTTGCTTTGAAAGCAATTTTTTTCCTTACTAATGCTGTGGGAATGGATAAAGACTGAGGGTTCTTCCAGAAACACATATGTACATTTTCCCTCTTCTAGATGCAGGACCAGAACTTGCAGAGGTTCATAACTACTGCTTCATCACGATACTTTTCAGTGAATAAATACTGCTCATCATTAAAACCTCAGGCAGACAGTCAATAATGGCTGAATATTAGGTAAGGCTACAACGAATGCCTGGGTAAATTTATAGGTTGAAGGTAAAACAACAGAAAACTCTGAAGCCTAAAGACAAGGTTTTTAAGCATTCTGTAGAAATTAGAGCCAAGTTGTTCACTGGTTGGCAGGTATTTCTTACCCCTTTGGGAAACCTAAGAGTTATGTGGCATTTTATTGTTGGAAATGCTAAAAAACAGTTATGTCAGCAGCATTATCTTGTCCTAAAGATTCTTGCTTAGTTCTATATATAATTTTATTTAGTCCCATTGAAAAGCAAAATAGATGTTTGTTTGCTAGACATTTATAATGAGTTATACCTTGCACCAGAGGAATTTTTAAAAAAAATTTCAAATGTTGCACATCATACCTTAGAGCTAGATATATGTGCCAAGCCAGGCTTTAACAGATTGTGAACCTAGTAAATACAAAAGTAGGGTAAAGCAGAAGCCATCCTGTCAGGTGGTTTTGGATCACACAGAACCGCTTGTTTCTATTTCTGTGGTTTGAATTCAAATTTTTCTTCTTTATTTGTAGTACTGGACATATTTTCTTTTTTTTTTTTTTTTGACACTTAACAGGCATATTATCTATTTCTTTTTAGACCTGAGTGCAAGTTAGACAACTAAAGAAAAAAAAATCTGAACTTAACATGTTTGAAAATGTAAGCAAGAAAGAGGATTCTTAATTTGTTCCCCTGCAGTGTAAGGTCACACTTGGGAGCTTTATCATCACACTGGAGTTTTCTCCCTCTCGGTGTGGGTTCACAGCCATTTAATTTGTCTGCCAAGAGTATTAGAGAATCTTTATTTATCCTCCGTCTGCAATAGGTACCAAATGTAACATTGCTAGAGCTCATTTATGTTTTTCCTGGAAAGTTAAAAGCATAACAAATCTACTGCAGAACAGTCTTTCAGTCCATCTCTGAAATGTTTTCAGAAACTTCTCATTGCTCACCTGTTTTGACTTCCTTTGCAGCCAGTTCTGGACAACAGAATACGAATTAATATTGTTTTGTGCCTGAGCAACCTCCCTGACTGCTGCTCTTTACGGTTCCATCAGGAAGGTGTGAATGACTTGCTTAAAAGAGTATTTTGAAGTGTAGAAAGGTCCTGGAGGCTGCTTGTATGCCAGCACTAAGATAAAACTTTAACTCAGGTCCTGTAAAATGTAGAACTCAAACCCACGTTGTAGGTGTCTTTATAATTATTTAGTTCATTAAAAGTTATCATGATACTTGACTGATAGGCACGGGGTCCCTAAAATATAAGATATCATTCCTAGGAATAGTGGGAAAAAGCATGTAAACTCACCCTTTTTTTAGTAGGAAAGCAGTGTGTTAAATCTGAACATTCCCTGAACCTACATAATTAGAATACCCAAATATCATTTAGTTATTAATTACTGGTGTTTTGATAGATATGTAGAAATGGAGTCCTATTCATTACCATTTACTGCTTACATAATATTCTGGGGACTTAAGGGGTCTCTTAACAGGGGGAAAGCCTAGAGAGAAAAGTAATTTAGACAGAAGACAACTGCTGTGTTAAAAGACAAGTATTTCCATCATTTGGAACAGGCTGTTGAAGAATATGGTGAGGTGACTTTTATCCATTTTGAATATCATTATCGATGATTGTCAGTGAGGTTTTTCTGTACATCTTTTTTACTTGGGCCTAGAGGCTGTTCAATGAAAGATATTCATGTTCACTTTCTTGAATATGAAGGATAATTTTGCAAAGATATAAGTAGAGTTATCTGCCCAAAAGACTAGCTTAGGAAACGCAGAAATGGCCGTACTACAGCACATAAAAGGCAGAGCCAAGGTGAAGTTGGAGCTGAACTTGGCAAGGGATGCAAAGAATAAAAAGAAGTGTTTCTACAGGTATGTCAGCCAGAAAAGGAAGGTTAAAGAAAATGGTACCCCTCCGATAAGCAAGGCTGGCAGACTGGTAACTGATGAGGAGAAGGCTGAGATGCTCAACAGCATTTTTACCTCAGTCTTCTATGGCAGTCTCTCTTTCCACACCTCTCCAGTGGATGGACCATAAGATGGGGACTGGGGGAGCATGAAGAGGGACCTTGACAAACTTGATAGAGGAGTCTAAGGTAACCCCATGAAATTTAACAAAGCCAAGAGCAAGGCGAAATCCCCAGTATCAACAAAGTCTGGGGGATAAATGGATGAAGAGCAGCCCTGCCAAGAAGGTGGTGGGTGTGCTGGTGGATGAGAGGCTGGACATGAGCTGGCAGTGTGAGCTCACAGACCAGAAAGCCAAATGGGTTCTGGGCTGCATCAAAAGCAGCATGGCCAGCAGGACGAGGGAGGGGATTCTGCCCCTCTACTTCATTCTCATGACAACCCAGCTGGAGAACTGTGTCCAGCTCTAGGGTCCTCAGCACAGGAAGGACATTGACCTTTTGGAGCATGCCCAGCAGAGTGCCACATAACTGGTTAGACAGACAGAGAACTTCTCCAAAGCTGAGAGAATTGGGTCTGTTCAGCCTGGAAAAGAGAAGGTTCCAAGACAGACTTTAATGCAGCCTTTCAGTACCTGAAGAAGGCCTACAAAATGACTGCTGAGGGATTTCTTTGCAAGAGCATACAGTAATAGGACAAGTAGTAATAGCTTTAAATTATTTAAGGTGGGCTTAGGTTAGATACTTAGAAGAAATTCATTGCTAGGAGAGTGAGGAGGCACTGGAACAGCTTGGTCAGAAAAGCTGTGGAAGCATTCAAGGCCAGGTTGATGGAGATTCCAGTAATCTAGTCTGGTGTTTCCAAGCCCCTTGGAACAAGATTATCTTTAAGATCCCTTCTAAATCAGACCATTCAATGATTCTATTATTAAAATGATTAGTTTGCTAGAGATATCATTTTAGAGTCTGTCCACAGGATGATGATGTTTGCTTGACAAAAGAAGTCCTTTTTTTTTTATCATTTATCTTTCTTTCCCTTTTCTCCCTTCCCCCCACTTTGTGTTGTTGAAAGGTAGCAATATATTACACAATTTTCTGGTATAATGATGGTACTCTGAATCAATAAATGAATCCTCATGTTGCACAAAGGATACTGAGCAATTTTATTTCATAATAGGATGCAGAAAGTGACCACACTTTGCATTTCCTGCCCTTACAGTGGTTTTTGGCTTTCGAAGTCCCCATCAATATAAAGAAAATAAGAGTGAAGTGAGATACAGCAAGCAGTGAAGAGACATGAAAACTAACAATAAGGTAGGAAGCAGACAGATCTATACCAGAGTTCCGGTTACAGTCATACCTCTGTCTCCATGTATGTTGTCACACCACCCCCAAACTCTGCATACTGAAGAAGCTATTAACATCTGAGAGACAGGTGCTCTATCTGAAGAAAAGAACTCCATTGAGCTCTGAATTACCACATTGCATTTAATTAACTAGCAAAACACCCTGAAGTAAAATTGAATTAAAGGTCTCACTTAAGCTAACGAAGGTGAAGAGTTTCAGAGTTAATTTGCCAAATGGTATTTCATTATTTCAAAGGTAACGTGAAGTTCTTACACAAAATCTGTTATGGCCAACCTGGTCTTTGATATTGTAAAATTTTTGAATGTGTCTGCGCCTTAAGCAGAATTTCTTTTCTTTTGGACAAAGTAAATTGACATCATTTGCAAAAAAGTTTGGACAACAACTCCATGTTGGCTGAGACAAATTATGTACAATACCCTGGGAGCAGCAAACAGACTCACTGTTTCGCCCTCTAATTGGATGGATAAGTTGTGAAGTTCTTGCTCTTCCTTTACCCTTGGAAAATCCTAACAAAGATGTAGGATGCTACTTTGGAGTGGAGAAGGAAGTTTTTACTTACCTTCTGTCTTCACGTAATTTTTTTTGTGTGTGTGTAATACGTATCACAATCTATCACTCAGTTTCTACAAGAGAAGAAAAAACCACCTCCTTTTGGAAGAAAGTCAGCACCAGCTATCTGTTCATAACTGACAGAATACATTGAAAAGACAGAGTTTCCATACTGAGCTTATCCATTTCTGTTGTTTAGATAGACTGTTACCAGCCTGTATAAATACGCCACATGTTTACATTTTAAACGCGGAATAGGTCTAAAATGTTGTCTTTTTCCTTTCTTTTATAGTAGCCAAATGACATATAAACTTTTTCCATTGACATCATAATGGTTGAGAAGTCAATGGAAGTGTAGTAGATAGGAATATTTTTAATATCAGTGAAAGTATACAAATTCTGCAATTGGCATTTTCAGTGGAACCTTAAAAGTCACTTTTCAGAAATGTAACATGCTTTCATTGACACATATGGAATAAACTTCTAGATAGACTTGGCCCAGGGTAATTTTAAATAATTTTTGCATGCCTTTGACATTTAAATCATATGTCTAAAAGGTCATGAAAAAATCTACAGGGCATACACATTAGCTTTCTTTAAATATTCACATTTGCAATATATATACTTTGTACCTGTTTAGAACTTTAGCTTAATAAGTTCAGTTGCACAAAGAGTGCTGTGGACCTTGAGTATGCAGATAATGCAAAGATCAAATCCCAAGGACGGTAACTGGTGGTTAGTCTGAAAGATAAGAAATTAAGTGAGGAAAGAAAAAATGTGTTTATTTCATATTTTAAGACACTAACTCAGATTAAATATAATACTGATACTGTACATTTGATAGCTGTAGAGTAGCAAAAATGTCAGTAGAAAACAATTGTAATTAGAAGAAAATTCAACTTTTGGCTAGCAATTTTCATGTCAGACATTGAATTCTTGGAATTCAAAGCAACTGCCACACAAAAAACCAAAAATCTCTGTAGAAGACGATAAAGGTAATGCTGATAATACAAAAATCCCCGTGGATGTTTTATAACATGATTTGTTAAAGAGAGTTTTCTAGTAAGTACTAATTTATGAATTCAAGTTGTATTTTTTTAAAAATAGATCACAAATGCAATAACATCTGATTCCATTATAACATCTCAAATATTGTCTTCTAAAAAAAGTGTTTAAAAAATACCTCTTATCTATGTACTACTTTATTTTAAATCCCATATGCAACTAATGCTGATCTTCATTTGAATGCAGGCAGCTATAAATACTTACATGTGGAAAAAAAGCTACTGTCATTACACCTGATTTTTAACTTCCATTTCTGCAGTTAGGAGATGGTACCTGCACAAATGGTAAGAAAATATGGTGAAAGTTGTAAAACTGTTAGGTAAGTTGGCATTACCCTTCATGGAAGAACTTATGCTCATATAAGTATGTTGTCCTTTCATTATTATTCTCAAAGCATGACTGTAGAATATTCATCTTAATATTGGAATTAGTACTATTTTGTATTTCTATCTGCAATATGTCCCCTCATGTTCCATCCAGTTGCCTTTAATCTGTGGGCCAGAGGATGAGTTGTGTGCAAAGATGAAAGAATTGAGGTAGTTTATTATGGAAAACAGAAAATTTTGGGGAAATGTTAGGGCTTCTATACGTAAAAAAGTTGATGCTCAAAGGGAAAGATCTCTGCATGGGTGAAGAAGTGATGTGTTTAGTTTGACCATCAAGAACAACCATCTTGCTGTAAAGGACAGTTAAGCACTGAAGAAGTTTGCCGTGGGAAACTGTGGATTCTCTGCTGCTGGAGGTTTTTAGGAACTGGTTAGACAAATATGTTAGGTGTGGGGCTTGTGCCACTTGTTACTTGGAACACAGGATGGACTAGAGAGCCTCCTGAGGTGTGTTCCAGCCATGTTTTTCTGTTTCTTCTATAAAGGTTCCAGGAGGGACTGCATGAAAATCATTACTAAAAATCAATTAAAACAATTACAATCACTTTACCCAGCAAACCACCTCTTTTAATTTTTTTCAGAGATGGCTTATGTTTATTGTGGCCTGATAGGTTTTATTAAATTGATCCTTGTCATTTATCATTCACCATCTGGTCTCTCCTAAGTGTTTACATATTGATTCCTTTGTTACTTAAATCTGACTGGGTAAGAAAAGGAAGCAGTCATCTTCTGTTCACAGAAAACAAGAAAAGTTAACCAACACCTGTAGCATGGCCCCTGCAATTCTTATCACGTTTTTATGTTGATAAATCTATCCAGCACTTTCAGTAGTCTAGTCAGTGCTGCTTTGCTGTCCTGAGTAATCCCTCAAGTCTCACCCTGTCGCAGCCTTGTGGCATGCAGTTGGCATTAGATATCCTTGACAGGATTTACATAACCTCCACCACCCCTGAGAGGAAGTGTTTTCTTCAAGCTGCACTTGAGGCCCTTACAATATCACAAGTTTTAGTCCTACATGGACGTATGTCACACAGACATTTGCTCTCTCTAGTGTTAATATGAATGTCTTGAGCCCAGAAATATTATATTGTAGAGTAACCCTATGAAAACTGGAAAAGGGGAAAAAGACAAGAACACTTTTTCTCAGCTAGCTACAAGAACTTGAAAATAGAAGAAAAAATCTCAACTGAAATCTGCTTTAGATTTTATAAACCATTCATGTGAAAATCATTTCTTAAGAATCTTTCATACCATCAATTTTTTTAATACATGGAGGCTGTGATAAGCATTTTACACTAAAAATGGTGGAAGCAATTTCTGTTCTGAAAAAGGAAACATTAATTTAAAAGACAATAGAACAAAAACTTATGAGAATTTTATGACGTTACTTTATTTTGGCATTTTTTGCTCTTCTTGTCTTTTACAGTTTGAGTATCCATTCCCTAAGACTGACACTTTCAGTCCTGAAACATAAAGAGTTATGTTTTCGTACCATTAGAAAATCTGATGTGTATTAAGTTTTTGCCTGAGCTAGGCATTTTTGCATCATGTGTTTACAGTAGCAGTATATAATTAAACTAATAACATTTCCATTAGCTATAAAATGTCAGTGGTTAATATTTTATTTTTGCAAGGTGGGGGGGCTTTAGAAGCCCCCATTGCCATCAGACAGTAATGTACCTGAAAAGTGAGTGCATCCTTTTACAAATCCTGTAAAGAATGAAAGAAATTAATTGTCATTTACAATTAGTGAATCCTATTTCCTTAAACAGGAATTTTATAGGTGTTTGATTGTTCTAATACAACATAACCTTCCAGGAAAACTTGCTCTTCTGAATTGAATTACTGAACATTCAAATGTTAACTAATAAAGCAGCTTTGCTTTAAAAATTACTGTGGCACATTTCCATAGAGCCATTAATTACGGTTACCTATACAGAAATCAACTCCATTCTATTTACTTTTGTGCCACAATATTGCATATTTTCTGAAGGCTTTCCTTTGGAATAACTGATGCAAAGCAGAAAAATGGAACATGGAGAGCAGAGATACTGCAATTTGCTATGAAGTGTATTGGCATGGTATAATGTGTAGTGATCATTAGTTTGCAACATGGAGACACACCTGGGATAAGAATATACAGGTCTACAACATCTATGCTTTTTCATGATACCACGTTGTTGTTGCAATGGAATTCAATTCACTTTCCTCTGCATATCCTCAGCAATTTATTGCAAATGTCCAGTGAAACAGAGGGTCATAAGGCTTTGAAGCCAGTTTGAGGGAGAGCATCTTGGGATGATCAAACCTTTCTGGTGCCTCAGACCCTGAGATTAGCTCAAAACTTCTCAAAATTGCCTGACATTCCTTCATTTCTTCCCTATTCTTCAGGGAAACAGTAGTAAATTGGATTCTTAAAAATGCCTCGGTCACAGTGTGCATCCTCACAGTGAAACAGTAAGAAGCTTCTTATTGTGACTGGTTTATATGAAGTGTTAAGAATTGCTGGAAGCATGTTTATGATATGACACAAGCCAAGATAGTTGAATATTCAAAGCTAATGCTTATGCTCTCTTCTTTGGCTTGTGTTTCTTTTCTACATTTTGTGGGTGGGGGAATAAAACACAACTAAGCACCGTGTGAGACTTAAGTAATCCTTTATGCCAAAATGCTAACTACTATTAATGTTAAATATTTCCAGGGAACATAGCTTCTATTCCAACTAAGTTTAAAACAAGTAGCTCCCCACCTTCACCTACACAATACTACAGATTTAAAGTTCACTTATGGAAGCAAATTTTACTCTAATTATTTCACACCATTTCATATGTGGCATTAGGGTAAATATTCCTTAAAAGACATAGTGGAAGGTTGTAAAAAAATGGAATGTAATGTGATTAAACTTTTCTGAAATTAACAGATATGTTTTCATCAAGTTAATACAGATTTGCAGACAGATATAAGGGACAGATAAATAAACAACCTGGTAACTTAAAGTAAGTGTAGGTAGATTTGTTGCCAAAGTTGAAAGATTGCAAATTCCTACTTCTGTGCTCTGTTTCTCCAGAAGAAGTCAATAGAATAGGCATAATCTTTCTTTCTTCTTTTGAAGTTACCTGACAGTTTAGGTATAGTTGAATGGGTTGAATTGAAAGGATAGAGCAGTTGAACAGTGACTGCAACAAAGCTTAACTAGTGTCCATCAATGACATTTTTCTGCCAAAATAGCACCATGCAACCGGTTCAGTAAAACTCCTTAAGGCTAAAACAAATTATAGTAGTCTGAAGTGCACCATCTTTCATGTATTTGAAGACCATTGTTTTCTACAGTGCCCTCAATTATGCTAATTTTTGAGCACTGTAGTCTTTTAGAGAATAAGACTTGATATAGATGGGGATTACATTGTTTCCACAAACAATATATCAAAATTTTCCACTCGTCTGCGTATTTAGTGGCTACAACGAAATTTTAATTATCCAACAATGGACATTATTTTGGTATGAAATATCTATATGTGGGAGTAAACTATTTGCTTCATGTGCATTATTATGCAATTATTTTTAAGATGAAGAGGTGTTTTAATGCTGAAGGTGAGACGAGTTACACTTTCTCAAGTATTACACAATGACCTTTTTTCAAAGTCCTCTTAAGTCATAACTAGCGAGTTGATGATGCTCTTACAAAACACTCAATTATTGATTTTTAAGCACTTTTTGGATTCTTGAGATGAAGCTTATATGCTTGTATAGTTTAGAAGATGCACCACAACTTATGCTTTGAAAAAGATGCCAGATATTTATAGTTGTATGTCACACATGAACTCCCAAGGAAGTACTCTTCTAGTTGAAGTGCAGTCAAATCAAAAGAATAAAAAAAAGTGAAAAGCTTTAGCAATAATTAACAGTACCTAAAACCATCAGTATTTAAAACCCAATAGACATAGCAACAGGAAGTAAAAATGGTGCTTTTCCTTCCATATAATTTATTTATTAGAATATTTCTCAAAATCCTTAGAAATCTCAGTGGTAAATTCCTTTAACTAATCCATGGAGACAGATGTCAAAACAGAAAATGGTGTTTAGCCTGTGGCATACTGTGAATTATTTTTGTTGTTGTTATTGTTTTATTGGGGCAGGGGTTTTTAAGGTTTTTTTTTTTACATTAAGGAACTTAGTATACAGCACTTTTTCAAGCAGGCTGTAGTGCTACTGTATAATGAGGTTTTTATGTGGAAATGTCTAGGAAGTAGTGCTGTTTTTACATGCTTGAACAGATGTGGGTTGACTTCCCCAAATAGGCAACACAATCTCATTCACATGAATTGAATTGATAATACAGTTTTCTTTCAAATTGTGAGATTTATATTTGTCTTTAGACTTCTGAATACGTTGGTAATGCATAGCCCCTATTAATTTCAATATGGGTTGGAAGTTACTTGTCTATCTTTAGGCATCCTTTATGTCTGTCAAAATCTTAGTTTTAACTCTCTGAATAGAAATTTTATCCTTTCAAAAACATAAGGATTAAATAAATTTATTAATGAGTTGTAAGAAAGAATGCTCTAAACAAAACATTTCTTTTTCACAAGTACGTATCTAAATAAATTTCTCAAATAATTTTAAAATACTTCAGAACTTCATTTTTAGTCTAAAATTCAGAGACTATAGGCAGATAAACTTATATTCATTTATGTTTTGTGACAATACTTCAAAGATCCATCAATTATATACCAGTATATGATGCGCACTTCCTGATGCTATTTTCAATTTGTTTGTACTAGCTTTCAGAAATATTTTAATAATTTTCTATTTCTTTGTTAACAATCTAGTGCCTAAAAGAATTTTAAATAGAGATAGCTGTAATTTTTGAATGCAGAAACTATAATCTGGTTGGGTTAGAACACACAGACAGGACTGAAGTGGAATCTTTTACTCAGAAATGTTACTTTTATGAATAATGAGAATTTAAAAATTATGCTGATGGCTCTGCAGATTAATAAAAACCACAATTAATGGACTAAATTTAGGATTATTATTATTACTATTATAATTATTATTAAATATGCTACTTCTCTTACAAAATTTTTGAAGTCGCAATTGTCAGTTTTCATCAATGAATTATTCTAATGTTTTGTATATATCTTCATACATAATTATTTTCACATTGCATCTTTTTGGCAGAGGATGGGTTGCACAATATATCCAGGTGAATCATGAGGATAGATCAAGGACAGATAATCTGATTTCACATGTACAAACAGAATGGTCCATTTCATGTCCATATGTCTACAAAACTGGATGTTTCTTCAGAGATTTCAGACAAAAAACCAGCCATATGTGTGATTTCATGACTGAGAAATTTCCCTCACAGTCTCTTTATCTGTCTTGTTTCTCTGTAGTCTCTATGTTACAGTCTGTTAAAAGCCATGGAGTTTGGAAAAGGGACACTTGTGTGCTTTGGCATGACTGCTGGACACTGAGCAGGGAAACATTCTAGATGGGAGATTAGTCCTTCCCATAAGCAAGTCATCAGGCATAATAAGGTTAGCAAAACCTTCTGGGGTTCAACATGGAGTAGTTGAGGTTCTCATTTAAATAATATTGCTTATTCCAACATCTCCACCTTTAAAAATGTAAAGCTTTTCATTTTCAAAGAGGAGAAATGAAAAGCACTCACTTCAATGAAAAGTTGCAGGAAGTTAGCCTTAAGATATTGGCAAAATTGAAATGACATTGTGCAGATAAATAACAGACCATTTTGTAAGATTCCATTTTATAGCTGCCTGTGCTGTAAAAAAATTGTTCTACTGCTTAAGAATATTACTTTTTTTAAAAAAAATAGAACATACTGAAGCCTTTTACCAGGTTTTTCTACTGAAAAAAACCAAAATGGAACCAAAAAAAACCACCACCGCCAGCAACCCCTCCACATGGTTTGTGTGGTGCTGCCAAGGGTTGATCTCTGTTCTTATGGCTGAACATAGGGCAGAGGGAGGTATGCTACTTAGCACCCTAATTGTTGTTGCATTATGAAACAAGGACAGTGTATAATTCTGAATAGTATTATTGGGCAAGGGTGACATCCTTATCATCCGCCTACTTTTACGTCATCTGTCCCCAGTAAATCACTCTCTAATGTGTATTAGAGATTCAAAACTTACAGTCCCATTGAATCTCTGTGGTGTACTGGTTCACCACCTACAGAAACGAAGAGCTGGCTCAAGTGAAGATTATAACTGAAAGGAGTGGATGCTTGCTAAAATTCTCTATTATGCTCTATTGGCATTTCATAACAGGGAATGGATGGATTAAAAATGTGTGTTGATTACTATACAGCTGGGACTTTTTAACAAAACGGCTGCATACTTGTGGTACACCAAAGAGCTAAACTATGTTCTCACAAGCACTTAAACTGTGAATCTATGAAGACTCTTACTTGCAGGGATGAGGTCCAGCTTCTGTCCCTCAGCATGCTGGGTTATGTTCCTTGTGTGGGTGATGTTTCTTGGAAGCATGGAAAAGTTCTGGGAGTCTGGTTTGATATGTCAAGAATACAATGCACTCTGCTGCTTTCTGTCTCTTTGTTTCTTCACACACATTCTGCTCAGCTGTCATAAAGCAAAATACCATATTGCATAAAACCCTCACCAATATTTGAATTGCATTCTTTTTTTTCTTTAAGGGCTTTGTGTACTCAAAATACTAGGTAAAGTAGGTGAACTGGAACTCACAATTAACAGAGCTTACCAAGCCAAATCGAGCCCAATGCTAAATACAGTCATTGTTACCATCCTATCAGTAGTGTGTGCTGTGTGAATCGAGATCTAACAACAAAATTCACTTTGACTTAAAATGTGAGGTGAAGTTTTTCCTGACATCTCCATCAACATCTTACAAAACTTTTCACTGATATTCTGAAGTCTTATATGAAAATCTTAATCAAAATTTTGGACTGTAAAAATGTAAGTTACCAGTTACTTTGACTATGCTCATTTCTTCTGTTTGTCTAGTGTTGATGTGATGATTTTATATTTTACTGCACATGCTTTTTGTTTTGCCCACCTCTCTGGGGGAAAAAAAAGTAACTCCTGTAAATGAGACCTCCCAGGTGATATTCTACACCTCCCCTTCCCCCTGTTCTTCCTCTTCCCAGTTTCAGTGAACATAACAGTTGTAGATAATGTAAAAGTTTGTCTTCTGTTCTTTGGTACAAAACTAAATAACAGTATGGGCTCTCCTAGTCCCATAACAAGACCTCTAGACCCCACTAGTATTAGTTACACCGGACATTACCCAGGGCATCACTTAGTTTATCATATCAGACAAAAAATTCCCGAAGTCATTCTTCATAATTGCCATCCCTATGTAAATTTTAGTCAGAACAAGAAAAATAATATGAGTTAGGCTAGTTAGACTAGTATCAATAAATAAAATTAAAATAGGAACTTTTGTGTCAAATTTGTATTGACAAGGTAAATTTTGATTTAGAATTAGTGAAATGTGGTCTGCTTCAAGAATGACTCACAAAATTTTTCCTGGGTTCTTAGCCTTTTTTTTATCCTTACATTCGTAATGTCTCAAAAATTTCTTAAATTTTATTTCTTGTGTAAAGAAGAAAAGAATCAAAAAAAAAGAAGAATGGAGACCATCTTCCCACATCATGTTGAAAATTGCTCAGCTGATGACTATAGAGTGAGTTGGTCAGCTGTTGCAGATCTCATCTTCAGGGGTGCTAGATGTAGCTTTTTTGATATTTAACACTTATGATAGCTTTCTCTTTTACAATAATGGTTCGTATTCCATCATTAAAAAACCCTGCTATTAATAAATAGAACACAACACTATCATCATTAGTCTAAATAAGCAAGCAAGCTACTTTTTTTCCTTCTTGTTATTCACTAATTTATCGTAACAGTGATAAATAGGATGAATATGATTTTGTATTCATGATGAGGTGAGTTATGTTTAGTGTTTTACTCTAATGTGATGTGCAGTATTTTTGCAAGAGTTGCTTCTGGAGATGTTGGTACAGATAAGAGAGGTCTTCTGAACATGCTCCTGTTATATTACACTATTAAGCATTCAGAACAGCAGATGATACCCATATGGAAAGCAAGAAAATTATAAGAAATGCTATGTTCAGATGGAAAAAATAAACTCTGTTTAGTGGTCTTGCAAAAGCACCAGTGTAGTTGGCAAGAATACTTTTTGTGTTGACAGACTTTGCTCAGAAGCCTAAATGCTCATCAAGAGTCAACTGCACTCTACCCATAGACATGTTCCTCTTGGAAAAGCTGAGGGATGTTTGTCAGCTGGTACTGGCAGCACAGATTTCTCTGCTATATTAAACCTGATATAAACTGCTACTTTTTAAAGGCACAGTGTGAGTACTTCTTTGAGTTGCCATTCCAGCATTTTCCCGAAATGCTCAGTTCCCTACAAGATGATGTGTTTTCATTTGTTTGGGTTTTTTTAAAGCAAATGCCAGAAGTGTTTGGTTTCTCTTAGTTCTCTTTAGGGACATGTTTGTGCTTTCAGGAGAAAAAAATATGAATTTAAGCTCTGATAAGGGCTTTCTAAATGAGTTTGCAAAATTTGATAGGCTGCACAACCCACTAAGTCATATTTAGCTGACAGCATCACATGCAATAAAAGAACCATTGCTAGAGAGAGACACAGGATAAATTAGAAAACCTTAGAAGTTATAGTAAATTATCTCTAATAGTCTTGACTTACGACGCTGTTGCAGCAAAGTGGCATGGAAAGGACTACTGAAGAACCTAAGCAAGTTTATGCAGAAACTACTTCTGTATCATCAGGTGCCTTCTGGAAAATCACAAACCACTAGGAAGCAACCATTACTTGGAATATGGTGAAATCACATCCCTTTGCTAAAGCGATTGAAGGAATTTTAGAGACACTGGCTCATTTGTTTTGTGACCTGAGCTTTAAAAAAAAAAAAAATCTGTGCAGCCTACAGTTGCTCTTTTCTAGTAAGGATTACAGCCAAAACAATTAGAGAAGCACTAGTTCAATCATCCTTTGTTACTGTACTATTTACAACTATAAATTAGGCCAGCATCCATGATATTGGTCATCTTTAAGAGGTGACACCTTCTATTTTAGAAAAATAATTGCTAATTACATTTTCTTTAATATTTCAAGCTCTCAGCTTCAAGGCTTAGTTTACTCCTTTTTTGCATTTGCTGGTGTGGATTCAATATTAACTCTAGAATATAGATACATATTTTATGGACGTCCATACTTTTGCTGTGTGATTCAGCCAAAATACTTGAATATTTTCTCTTTTTACAATTGTAATTTGTTGATGGTATTTTTAACTAATTTGACTTTATGTATATAACATAGCATCCTTGTGTATGAGTTGCATTATGCATGGCTGTAACAATTTACTTATTGCTTAAGCTTTTGAACATTGTCCAAGGATATTCTACCAAACTAACCAGTATATGTCATTTACACTCCCTTTTACTATCCTAAGGGTAGAGCTATGAGTGGAATATTTAGCTTTTGTGTAATTTTAGGTGTGGCTGGGTGCATAGGTGCTTCTTTGTGTATATTACTGCTCCTTTTCATCTATGTCATTCAAGGCATGTGTACCAAAGATGGCATGTTTATGGTCATGAC
This sequence comes from Corvus brachyrhynchos, assembly GCF_000691975.1. Taxonomy (NCBI): domain Eukaryota; kingdom Metazoa; phylum Chordata; class Aves; order Passeriformes; family Corvidae; genus Corvus; species Corvus brachyrhynchos. The sequence goes on along the minus strand of NW_008237226.1, from coordinate 8,822,487 downwards.
ATGGACTTCTCAGGGAGGCAAAGGTAATTTTCATCCTGTACCTTATAGTTTTTGGTATTAGTATTTTGACACCCTGTTAAGAGACCTTGAAGGTAAAGAGTGGCATCCAGACCAGACAATAAGGCAACAAAACTATTATATCTAATTAGAAGTCCTCCTTGGAAGATTTTTCTTTGACTTGTAGCAAAGTGCTAGCCCTCAAAAACTTGGTAAATTTTTTTGGCCACAAATTGTATTTACAAAATTTAATTTAGTAATCAGAGTTGGTAAAACAAATCGACGTTAGAAGAAAGCAAGCAAGAAAGTTCTGTAACTCAGATACGTTTTCATTTGTACCTTCCTTGTCCAAAGGGGAAAAAAAAAAAATTACTGTGACTCAGGGGACTGTGCTTAGTAAATTTGAGCTTTCCTTTGTAAAATGTGAATAGAAAACATCTTTCTTCCTTAGGCTATCATCAAAAGCATAGAGATGATAATATAAAGATTCAACAGAGTTTGCAACAGGAACATCCTGAATAAAATACCAGATTGCGGAGATTGTAGTGTTAGCTATAAGGAGCCTTATATTTTTGGGTTTTTCTGAGGCAAGTGTACAATCTGAGGAATTTTATGTCATTCTGAGCTTCTGCTTTTATCTGCATAGGATTATAAGTGAATGAGAAGTTTTTTTATTTCTTTTTAAATATAGTCTGGCCCTGTCAACAATGGGATTCCAACATTTCCTGTTAGAACATGATTTATCAGGAATTTAATTAATCTCCAGTTCAAACTGTAGTACAGGCCTCTAAATTTAAAAACAAAAATAAACATAGCATTTAACACTGAAAGAGAGGTAAGCTTAGCACTTGAAACTAAAATTACAATAGATAAAGATGAACCCAAAAATTGGAAAAAGGAATGCCAGTCAAGCCTGTTATAGTCAAAAGCCAAATATGATCTCTGTATTTTAAATCTTAGGTTAATGGTATAAAGTAATTAACTACTCTATCAAACATAAACTGTAGCTTTTATATTGCTGTTTTTCTTACAGATGTTTATTTCTTGTCCTCCTCTCTTTCTCAAGCAAGATATGATTTTGAAGCACAGGCAAATAAACGTCAATTCCTTTGGCCTCTGTTCTACCATTCCATTTCTGAAATTCTGCCCAACTGAAAATTTCCATTCAGGCTGACTGGCATTTGTTGAACTGGTGGTTGTTGTTGTTGTTGTTATTATTATTTTACATTATTTTAACACTCTTTTTCAAAAGTCTGGGACTTTGTGCAACCTTTGCTGTGCCTGTGCATGACATTTTAAAAGCAGTCACTCCTGTGGAGCTTTTTCACAATAGTACTTTTTTTCTTGAAGCCACTCTGAACCTCACAAAAAAACCCCTTCAATTACTTTTAAGCCCTGGTCTATGATGTTTCCAAACTTATATGTGGAGTATTTAATAGTATTTAATACTTTGCCAACCGAAGAAATACAGAGACCAAATAAAAAGATACAGTAAAGAGTAAATAAGATCAGTGGAAGATTTTTCAATATCTCTACCCCCTTCTCCTCCTTTAAAACAAAGTAGGACCTTGTACAGACTTTGTCTTCAAAATCTCTGCTCTAATAGTCTGTTACACTTTTTATAATCAGAATTAATAGGCAGAATAATGTGCACAAGGAAATAGATGGAGCAGAATGGCTTATAAGTCTTTCTTACGTAAAAAATGTTTTTCAGATTTACAACAATTTTTTTCAGCCTGCAATGTGTTAGAAAAGAACATAAGACCATAAAATGTCACTATGCTACAAGAATCCTTCTTGCTCTTTGGGACCGTACACATGCTGTTTGCTTATTAAGGCAGCAGACAGTTCTCAGAAGATGTATTATTTTAGTTATAGAAACAATATTTTTAACATACATTAATGGAAAGTGACTGGAGAATCCTTCTATGGTTGTAGAGTCCCGAAAAGACTAAAACTGTGTGAGTTCCTCGCTATATATTTCAGAGAACAAGAGCTCGGGAGCTCCCTTTAACCTGCAGTCATTTTACCTTACTTGCTTCCCTGTGGTGAACCTGTAGCTGTAACAGCAGCAGTTGTAGATGGAACTAGACCATATTTGCCCCATTTGGCCCTTGTCACATATATCAGGGCTTAAATTCCACCTCCTGCTTTCAGTTCCTTTTCTTTTTGTTTGTTTGATTGATTGATTGATTGATTGAATGTGGGAAATTTAAAAATATAATTTATTCTTCAAAATAGGAAAAATGACAAGAAAAAATCCAATAAGATCCAGTAACTTAATGCCTTATTAAAACACAATACTTTCAAAAATGAAAATCCTAACATTCAAAGGTTGTATGTTCTTCCCTTCTCCCCTCTTTTTCAAATACTGAAAACTAATGAATTGCAAAATTGTGAATAATGGTAACCTTGCGCACTCTGTGTGGAAGAAGCCTCTAACATCAGAGCTGAGTTTGATGACCCAATATAGCTAGGTCAAAGAAGAAATAAAGTCCTGGAATATTACTGAAATCCTCCCAGCATGCAACATTTGTCCCTATTATTGATCCTTGGTATACTTGCAAGAGCCTAATTTTCCTTTTTTGAAAAACAGGTATAATTAGTCTTTCCTATCTTGTGAACAGATTTTGGGAGGTGCAAATACAAGTTTTTAAGCACACTAAATTCGCCAAATGAAAAGATTGCTTCCTGCTCCTAAATTTTCTATGTTTTATAATTCTAAGGGTTCAAATGGTATCTCCTTTTTGACATTTATTATTTCTGTGAACACTTGCACAATTTGTCTGGTGGGACTCTGACCTATAGTTCCTGTACATCCTATTATATCTGTACATATAATTTCAGTCTCCATTTTCAGTTGATTTTTTTCCTACCTGGCATTTCCTTCCAGTGAAGAATTTACTTACCAAATGACTCAACATAGTTGTTTAGTTCTCACTTTAAACCGTGCATTGCCTACCAACAATTTTCTTATATCTGAACTTCATTTGTTCTTTTGTCATCTCTGCCTGTGTGTGCCATGTAGTGCTACCAAGGACTAGCTCCTTGTCTGTATTGCCATTCTCTCCTGGTTTCCATGCTCTCCTCAACCACCTTTCCTAGATGCACCCCATCTTTGGCTCTTTCTAATACAGTTTAACCTGAGTGTGATATTGTCTGTTCTAGGTAGCTAATAGCTGTAATAGCCATAAAAGCAGTAATGACAGCCTGCTGTGCCCCACGTTTTCTACTTACTTTTTGCTTTGGATGGGAAAAGTTCTCATGCAAAGCTCAAGAACTTCATATATTGTATTCTTTCAAATGTTGCCTTAAATCTTCTAATTTAAAATTCCTCTGCTAGGCACAGATAGAAGCCATACGTAGCTACTGTTTATTTTGTTACCTCTGCCTCTCAAGGATATTGGGTTTGGGTGGGAGGGAGAATACATTTTAATTTCTGTTTTGATGAACAAACACCTTTGCTCTCTTGCCAGAGACCACCATCTTTATTCAGCACCTTCACAAGTACAACAAAGCCCTGCTACGAAGGCTGGCATTCTCAGCAACTAAAAATAGAGAATGTATTAAATATGGCAAAAGTGAGAACATAATGCATATGATCTCATTATCTTCACAGAAGTTAACATAGTCCGTTTCTCCTACATTATCTACTCTATAACAAAATACATGTCCTACTGCAAATGGGCACAAAAAAATTAATTCCTCACCTGAATACCAATGGAAACACATGCATCTCAGCCTCTTAATAGCAAAGCCACTTCCTAATTAACTGGAGATAGGGCAGGGTTTGCCTCTGAAACTACATTTACAATGCACTTTTCAACTAATGTCTTGGTTTATTTAGGTCTTTTTATCATCTTTACTAGGTCTTTGCTACGTTAAAGACCCTAAGAAATACTTTTTGTTTTCTTTTATTTTTTTTTCTTTCTATTAGTAATCAGTATCTGCTTTTCAGTATCTTGTCTTTTTATGTGCGTGGAGCTGTGTTTAGATTTTGTCCCTTTTCTTTGACTCTTGTGCTGCTTGTCTTGGAATACTCAGGTGTTGTACACAGACATCTGGGCTTAAGGATGGTACACAGGTGGAAGTGGATGGCTAGGTCCTAATGGTTATGCATGTTTATGATTTCACATGTGCATATATATGATAGAGTATCAATATAGCCATTGCCTGCTAATAGGAAGTAATAGTTTTGATTATTGCTGTAACTATCAAAATTCATAAATGAACAATTGTCGAGAGAGATCATCTTTTTTACTAACCCAGTTGATGCAGTTGCTAAAAAAATGAGGAAATAGGCTTAAGGCCCTTCTTTGACTCCACAAGCTTGTTTGGTCTTTTGTCATTATAGCCACACATTTAATAAATGGCATTGGTTTTTCCTACAGACCTCTTGCTGCTATGTTAATTTCAGTGCTCAAGCTCTGAGAATGTTCAATAGTGATCTTGAGTGAGAGTTTGTAATTCTGAAAGGGCACATTGTGTCATCTTTGTGTCTTCTGGGTTTCAGGAGGGCTTAAATGATGACCAAAACCATTTAATGTACGCTGAACAACTTCTAAATGAGAGCAAACTTAGTAAACAGAATCTTTAAGCATTTCTCTTCCTGTTCCTTTCTTCATGTTTGCCTTAGACTGTAATTGCATCAGGAGATTTGAATTTTCTAGAACCTCTATGAGCTACAGTGGGACAGAAATCTCACACAAAATATGTGAAGGATTCTGAAGTGTTTGCACGATTCTCTCTTGGTATCCATACAGGAGGACAAGGAAATTAAAGCCATCTGTGAGATTAGGGGTTATGTGAAAATTCTTTTACTGGCCTGATATTCAAGTGACTTCTAGGCTTCTTCATTATCACTTAATCATGGCTGGCTATTTCATAAATTTAATTGCAAGGTGAGAAACCTGGAAACTCCACTGACCCTGCAAGAACCTATTGCAATTTACATTTACATGTTTTAACTTGGTTTGTTCTTCCAGTGACTCATACATTGCTATATTAGGTCCTGGACTAGTATAATTTTTATTTTATTTTGATTTTCTCAGTTGCTCAGGAAATGAGTATTGTTGTGATATGATTAAAGTGATTTATACAACTCAATCAAAAAGTCATCTGAGTTGTTCTCTAGTACTTGCACTGAAGGGACTGCCTGGTGCTTCGGTCGTGTTGTTAGATAGAGATGAGAATTTGTCCTGATCATGGATTCACAGTTCTAGATGATTCACTCCTGTTGTGTAGTAACTGTCACAGAAGTTAATACATATGTGTAGCATTTTTGCTCCTCAAAGGTTCAGAAAGAACTAGATTAGGTCAATCCAAGGAGCTAGGTGCAGCTCGTATCTCCACAACCAATAGTAGTAGACTATTATTGTCAAGAGTACTTCTCAAGTTAAGAACTCAATGCTCAATGTCTCACTTTATAGGCACAAAAAAAATCAGTGAGATGACAGGGGTTGCCTGTGTAGGAATTACCCAGAAGACTACTAGGAGATCCAGAACAATACTGAAGTTACTCTGCTCCAACAAGTGGGTGAGTGTTCTAAGTGAGTTGCCAAGCTCTAAAGCTTTTATACCTTGAAGTCTTAGTTATGATGAAGGCTGAAAATATTGTTAAACTAAACTTACATTTCATCTTTCATAGAATGGTTTGGCTTGGGCCAGGCCTTAATGGCCATGTAGTTTCAATCCCCCTGACAGGGAGACCTACCAAAAGACCAGGTTACTCAGAGTTCCATCCAACCTGGTCTTGAACGCTTCCAGGCATAGGACATTCCATCATTTTGGCACAAAACTTGTTCTAGTGCCTCATCACCCTCACAGTAAACAAATTCTTCCTAAGATCTAATATAAAGCAGCCCTCTTTCAGTGTAAAACTGGTCCCACCTTGTCCTGTCACTGTATGCCCTTGTAAAAACTTCTTCTCCATCTCTCTTGTAGGCTTCTTTATGAACTAGGAGGTGCTACAAGGTCTCTCTCCCTGGACCCTTCTCTCCTTCACGCTGAACAACCCCAGGTCTCTCAGTCTGTCTTCATGTGAGAGGTTCTCAAATCCTCTGATTAACTTAGTGGCCCTCTCCAACAGGTACACATCTTTTTTATTTTGGGAGCCCCAGAGCTGGATGCAGTACTCCAGGTGAGGTCTCCCAAGAAGAGAGTAGAGGGGGAGAATCTCCCTTCATCTCCTGGTCACACTTCTTGCTGCAGCCCAGGATATGGTTGGCACACATTGCAATAAAAAATTTGTTTGGACTTTTAATTTCTTGCACTCTTTGTGAAATATCTTAATTTCACCTTTCCTGTGTAGCATAATTTTCTAGTACATAGACATTTTTTCTGAAAATTGCCCTGCATTGCATTATTGGGTAGATATTGAAATGCAGTTGCTTATGGAGGACTTTAGTTGTGTGCAATACTAGGTCTAAATGACAATGACGTATGCAATGTGCTATTAATTTATACAGTCAAACTGGGATTACTCCTTTGTTTTCTTTCCTTTTTTCATTGAAGATACTTGTTTGTATGTACTTTTAATTCCACATCTCATAGTTTCACATATGAAAATAACCACCATGTGTTTTCTTCCTACTGGTACTTTCCTTTTTCCTGATTTAAGGTTTAGTCCTTGATGCTGCATTTGATACAGGCTTTACAAAAAGCCATAATGTTGGGCAAGTATATGGACTATTATTTTCTGGTTTTTTCTTTATAATTTTGCTGTTATGTACTATTTTGTTATAGGCCATTAGCATCACAATAAAATAAGCACTAAATCTTCTCAAAGAGTCAGCATCAAGAGGTTAATATGTGGTCAAGGGTTAATTTACCAGACAGAAATCTCATTAGGTTTTCATAGATTTGCTGTAGTCAGTCACACACGTAGTTGTTATTTTAATGAGTCTCCTATAGACTATGTTTTAAAAGTTGCTGCTCAACAGTTGTTTGGATGGAGGGCATCCTTTCTATCAGGGTCTATCAGGCCCATCAGTTACATAAAAGTTTACTGGGGAAATGCCTGGAAGGAATGGATAAAGTGAAACCATTTCAAAAAACAAGGAAGGGTTTTTTTAACTGAATATTGTTTTGAAATGGACCTGCATATTTTGTTTTAATTGTGACTATCCTTTTTCTGAAGGATTTTCTTTGGTATAAGCATAATTTTATGAAGGTGTCCAAAAGGTTTATTTTTCCATCATAAAGTATTTTTGAGTGTATTTCTCTGTCTTGTTACCAAGTCAATTAATATTATTTCTTTTTTATTCTCCTTTTCTTTCCATATTGAGCTTAGATTTTATCATACTGGATTAAGATGGTTTATTTTGTGATTTGAAAATGTGCCTAAATTCTTTCCACATTTTCCAGAAGAAACCAGTACTTATCAAATCTTCTCTCTGCTCTGTCTGGATTTACTTTTATTTTTTACATTACAGCAATTATTTGAAGGTATGTAGTGTGTCAAATTGAACAGAAAATATATATTTCATTATCCTCTTTCAAATAAGTGTGTAAAGTATATATTGCCATTAAGAGATGGAAATAATATATAATTTTCAGTATATAGTGAAGCTTTATAACGTACTTGAACATGTCTATCTGTAAAAGAATATTAGTGTCTTGCTTCTAAAGCAGTATCATTAGAAAAGTTGATTTTTAAATGATTTCTTATAGTGAAATAAATTCGGCACTTTTTTTAGATATTTTCAATTTGATAAAAAACTGTTACATCTTTTCAACTAAAAATGGAAGTGATTTTGAGGTTAATTTTACATTTTCTAAAATGATTATTTTTTAAAAAAGATATTTAATAGTACCGTTTTCTAAAAAGAGCAATTAAAACATAAACCCTTTATTAATAAACCCCAAAGTTGCAAGAATTTTGAACAAACATGCAAAATTACAAAGTAATTACCATGCCTTCAGCAGTTAACATATGAGACAGTTGTGACTGATGATGATACACAACTGCAATTCAGCACACAGAGCTACATCTACAGCATCTGCCTCTTAATAGTTAATGAAGTTTTTCTGAGTACCACTCAGCACAATGGATGAACAAAGACGAGGATAAAGAGGGCTTCAAAACAGCTTTACTTTTCCTTTCCTCCCTAGCACGTGTAACAGGGCCAGAGAGAGGGAGGAGGGAAGGAGGAGATACATGGCATGAGGAAGAACAGCAAGGCATACAGAGCTTCTCCTGCCAGGATGCATTTATTGCTCAGCTTCTGCTGGAGTTACAGCCCAGCCGGGACCACAGAGAGCTCGGCTGTTTGCAGAGTGTTGACCTCCTACAGATCCATAAAGCAGGATGCCAAACCTGTACATATGGAGGTGGGGGAGTGGTACGTGCTGGAAGGCGGCCACCGTGCTGTGCCAGACTTTGTGAGGTGCAGGTTGTGGCGTAGGGAAGTGCAGAAGTGTGAATTTCATAGGTAATACCTAATATATGATGGCTCTGAGGTTATTCTGGAAACTTCGGTTGATGTTGGTTTAATTACCTTGGCTGACTGACACACCAAAACTTTTTAGTGCACTGTTTAAAGATAAGAAAATCCATTACTGATTTCGATTTAGAAGGATACGTGGTAAAGTCTAGTGCTTTGGGAGCTGTTCGATGGGTGGCTCAAGATATCCATCCAGTGGGGTGGGATGGTCAGCTGGAGACAGTGGCTTCATCAGCTCTGCTGGTCCAGGGGTTAAAGTGGTCACTTGCTTCCCAGGGTCATATCTACAGCCACAGCCTTCCCATAAGCTCAGCAGCTGCTCCAGTCTGAGTATGGGTATAAATAAGAAAACAATAGCCTCGTTAGAGAATCTGTGAATGCCCCATCCCTGGCAGTGTTCAAGGCTGGGTTGGATGCAGCTTTGAGCAATCTGGTCTAGTGAGAGCTGCCCATGGTGGAGGGGCAGAATTACCAATTATTTTATCACAAAAGTGGCTTACAAGAACAGCAACTGAGAGACTTGGTCAAGAGCACAATAAAATTATTATAGGTTTTTGCATTTAGGATATCATTACTCTCTTGTAATTCCGGGTGTGCTGGGATGGGTGTGTGAAAACAGAAGGAACAAGAACACAGAAAACAAGCTGCTGTTTTCCCTGGTGGATGTTTTCTCTAAGAAGGCCGTATGGGAGAGACAGAAGTTGTGGGAACATGGTGCTTCTCTCTTCCTCAGCTGGACAGGACAAGTGTCAAGTGAGTATGGATAGTGAGATCAGAAAGGAGGACAATAAAAATGCTGTGTCAGAAAGTAATATGCTCCAGATTAGAGTGTAATGAAACAACTATAATTTTCAAAACAAAGTAATACAGAAGAAGAAGAAACCTGAATATTGTTAAAACCACCACAGGGAAATTATGCAAAAGCAGGTTTCTTTAGTTGGCTTTACACATTAGCTATAAAGTGAGCCCTCAGAAAGGGCTGAGTGAGAAGCTAGACTTGCTAGCTTGGGGCTCTGCTTGCTAAGTGCTGAACTACATCAGATCATAGAAATCTGAAACTTCGTATCTCACAGCAAGACAGCGTCATGAATACCTAAATTTACCACCTGATTGCTGTGATACCTGGAATTCACTGCTCAAAGAGAGGACAAATATAGCTGTTACGAAACCACACAATCTGCTTTGGTGCATTTTGGCAGTTTTCGGACACAGCCTTCCAACATCCACTCTGTTCAAAGAACAGAAAGCTTGTTTTCTTAGAGAAGTCCTCAGAACTCCTTAACTTGATAGGTCCTGGCACCACTACACCAAAAAATTCCCCTAGATCCGGTGTATGCATGCTGCCAAATTCTGTCCACAAAACCTAGAAATTATGTCATCCTCGTAGAAATAAAAATTGCTTTCTATGATTCAACGAAAAAAAAAAAAAAAGAACCAAAAAAAGAACCAAAACAGCCAACCAAAAACGCCCAACAAAAAGCCCCAAAGCTAGAGCAGGCATGAGCCCTGGGATGCCACTGGCTCCGGGCAAAACGGTACGAAGTGTCTCTCGCCTCGCTCACCGCGGCGCTTTGCGGGGCAGCTCTGCCACCAAGAAAGGGAGCGCGTGTGCGTGGGGGGTGTGTTTTGCTTTACGGAGTCAGGGAGGCGAAACTTTTTCTTTAAATATATATATATATTTTTT